>NW_021633876.1:0-42410 GCF_004799145.2 Neltuma alba
AGGAGAGCGGCTGAAGGGTTATCGCAAAAATGGATGACAAACTTGTGACTCAGCTTATCATAACTGATAACCAGCAATACAACTGACATTTCGGACTGGCTAACTATAGCTAAACCGTGAGGCCAATAGAGCAGCAAATTTCATGACTAATCACGCTCTGAATCTTGATTTAGGATTTCGCATTTTCTATGTTATAGATCCTACCCTTATCTCTTTCCAAACTCTCAAAAAATGGAGGGAATACATAAACCTATGATGCTGGGGTTTAAGAAAGGGAACAAAACCATCAACAGTAGAATTCGATTATTTCGTCTGGAATACTTTTTGTGTCACTAAGATGAGAATTTCTTCAGGATTGCTTGGTTTTGGAGAATGATTTGACTGTTTAAATGTCTGCGTTGCTAGTTGTGAACTATCGAAACAAATCTATCGAAACAAACGAGGTAGCTTATCAGGCAGAAGAAAATATAAGGCCAACCATTACCTATAAAAACTCGAAAAAACATAACCTTTTTTTTCACATCTAGAATAGAATCAACATAATATATGCTGCCCCGCCAACATTAAACAACAATGCAAAATACTGAAAAGTCATTTTACAGATTCCTCTGAATGAAGTCCCAGATCCTTTCTTCCATGTATAGTCGATCTCTATGCCGTCGTGGCATGTGACGCTCATCTGGGAAAATTAATAGCTCATATGGTTTTCGAGCAGCCACAAGGGCATTGACGAGCCTTGCAGTGTGCCTAAAATGAACATTCTCATCAATCATTCCATGCACAAGCAGTAAGCGTCCTTTCATCTTGTGCACATGGTGCATCACAGAACTGCTTTCATAGGTAGATTCGTTCTCAGATGGCAATCCCATGAACTTCTCCGTGTAGAATGTGTCATAACCGTCCCATGAAGTGACAGGGGCACCAGCCACAGCACACTTGAATGCAGCAGGATATCGGGCAAGGGTCATGGCAGAGAGATATCCACCATAGCTCCAACCATATAAACCGATGTTGCCAGCTTTAGCGAGCCCTTGTTTGATGAGCCACTCAGCTCCAGTAACCTGATCATCAGCATCAGTTTGACCAAGATTGTGTTTTGCATGACTTTCAAACTTCAGCCCCCTTCTAGCAGTCCCTCTATTATCTAACTGTAAGCAGGAAAAGCAATACTCAATTAGAAAGTGATGAGGCAATAGTCAAGTTTTTCATACTGGATAGACAAGAATAACGTGTGATTGAATATATTTCTTCATATAACAGATGTTCCAGGATGTTTAGATCTGTCAACATTTTCAATGTGTTACTATAAGATCAGTTTTGTATTTCAATCATGTTATCACCAAGCTTCTCATGCAGATACGAGGCAAACAATCCAGCGGTCCTAATTTAACCTTGTCTTCATAACTCAAAGGTACGAGGATTAGAAGAAAATATAGTGCAACTAAATATTGGACAAGGCTCCTTCATGCTGTTGCGTTTGGATCATATGAAACGAGAAACAAAACATTAAACATTTAGAGGCAACCATACAGCCAGACCAAAAGCAAATTCAGGTACTGACCTTCCAAACTAAGATGCCTTGATTTCGCAAATATTGTGCTCTCATGTCAATTGTATGAACCCAAGAATTACAAACAAGTTGTACACTCGGACCACCATATACACTGATCATGGTTTTGTAAGGTGGAGGCCCAAATCGTGATACATCAGGCTTATATAGAACCCCAAACAAGGGAGTACCATCTTTAGCCTGTATTTCAACTATCTCTGGCGTCTCGAGCTGAAGCTTTTTGAATCTTGGATTTGTAAATTGCTGCTCAAACAAAGGCTTGATCGTACTTCCATCTTTTAATGAACAGAGTAACACCCTCGGAGGACAATCAAGGGACTCATGGATATCAATAAACCTTTGCATACGATGATCAAGGACCACAATGTGCTTTCCCTTGCTGGGGGTAAGTCTGACAGGGGGCTGTGGTGGTTGACCTCCATCCCCGAACACTTTAGAACAGTATAAGTTGGATTCCATTGGCCCATCTAAGGTCCCAGTGAAATATATTAGACCTGTAGCCTCATTCACTCCAGCAATTTGGTCAACCATCCATTCACCTTCAGTTATCGGTCCCAAACAAGTCCCATTTACATCATGAAGATAAAGATGCCTAAATCCTGTTTTCTCACTAGCCCAGATAAATCCCCCAGAAAACTTGGTAATTCCTTTTTCAAGAGGTGTGAAACAGTCATGTAAATTGATCCATGTGTTGTTTTCTTCCACTAATAGGGTTTTCCTTTGGCCATTTCTAATATCAAATTTTAGGATCTTAATTTTGGTGTGGTACCTGTTCAATACCTGAGCAGTAAGAATGTTTCCATGCATCCAATTGACTCTTGCCAAGTATTCTTCCTCATCGTTTTGCTGATCCATTCCTCCACATTGAAGATCCATCCAAGTAGCGGAACCTCCAGCTACTGAAACAACCCCCAGGCGAACTTCTGCATTTGAAGCTCCAGCAAATGGATAAGGATGGTCTTCCTGTGCCTCTAAGCCAACTGAGCTTTTACCTTGATGCATAATTCTAAAAAGTGGTATTCCAGAATAATCAACTTCAGTGAAAGCAATATATTTACTATCTAGTGACCACCAATATCCAGTTTTCCTATCCATCTCCTCCTGCAATCAGAAAGCTATAAAACATGAGGAAAATGTTAATTATGCTTACATTGACAAAAGGAAAAAAGAAAAGTTTCAGAATCTAGTTATAATCTAAATTGGACAGTGCAAAACGTGGAAAGACTACTAGGAGACAATGTCCCCAATAATAATTTGCGGATGCACATAAAGAAGGTACAATTGTAAGTGAAATCTCACCTGAGCGATATATTCAGCAAGGCCATGAATCTGCAGCGCAAAAAAGAATGTCATGTTTCCAAAATTTAAAAAAAAAAAAATGTCAGGAAGTAGCAAAGTTTAATATATTAGAAATGAAACTAATATTCATATTCAATAATACAATCTGGTAAAGGTTCAAAAACTAATAAGTAGAAGCCAAAAGGCAAGGGGTGATTTTGAGCAATTAAGCTCTTTAAAATTCTCATCTAATTCTAATTTTATTTTCAAAACTAAATAAGAAATTTAAGGGGGGGAAAAAAAAAAAAAACAGCCACAGAAGCGTGAAAGAGATTGTTCCATATGGCGTATAGCAAGCTAATAAACAATCCATTGACAAATTTTCATGATCCAGGCCAAAGGAAGGGGGGGGGGGGGAAAGCCTTAACAATATTAACCAGTAGAATGCACAATAAAAGAATACAGCTTACAGCATACAAGATGCATCTGCTTTGAAGTAGCAGGGATTGGATATCATTAGGTTTTAGCTAGAAAGGTTAGTTCAGACTACTCAGATTGATAGCGCACTGAGGAATCAATTCCCTCATAGGACTCACACGTGGTGATTTTTTTTGGGGGGGGGGGGGGGAGAAGGTACTGAAAAAGCTTCTGGAACTCACCAAACTATTTTCCTTGGCACCATGTGTCAACTGCTTAAGTTCATTAGTAAACATATCCAAAACATGCAACTCAGAATCTCTTACATAAGCAAGCATTGATCCATCAGGGGATAGATGTGGATCAATAATTGGTGAATCTGGTACACTCGGAAGCTTCAGCTTTGTTTCTGAATAGAAAATATCGTGGATATAAACCTGATCATAATGCCCATCAAAATAGTTGCGGTTAGATAGAATTTGGATATATATAAATATATACACACTCCTCCAGTTCTTAAAATAAGACTTAACTAAAGAGTTGATGTTAGTCCTATATGTAAGACCTGATTCGCATGTTTATCAATTTTTTCCCAAATTAATCTTATTGATATTCCCTCAACAATAATCAAGTAGGAGAGGGAGGAAAGGAATTAAGAAAGAAGTTTAGGGTGTTTTAGAAAAAATATATCATATTAACTAATTTAACTAACCTCCTTAATCCACTCAAATTAGTTAATTAGATCTTATATTAAAGACTAGAGGAGTATATATATAGTTATATATAGGCCTAACAACATTCTAATGTGTCAGAGGTGGCATAAGGCAGCTGGATAATGAATGATATAATGTAAAACTTGCCGTAGCTGGCAATGCCTCAAACATCAAGTACAAGAAGCTCAAGTCTTAATAAAGATGAAGTGGCAGAAAATTAATTCAAGACAGATATGAAGGGTTTCACACCCACTCACAAATGGCAATTAGATGCGTTTAAGCTTTCAACTATATCAGATATTAGAGCAATATGGTATCCTTCATCAGAAGCGAGCATTCAATGGTCTAATTCATGAATTCATATGAAATATCCTGACTTTTGACCTATGGCTTGTGTCAAGCAAACAGTATTACAAGGGGAGCGACACATCACTTCAAACATGCGATGGCACACCAGTAGCAGCATGGTGGCATTCCCAGTGTAAAAGAGCATTGATGAGTATGTGTTTTTATTGTGTTCCTACCAACTGAATTATTAGGGTGAAACATCTAATAAGAATATCTATAACTGCTTTTGCTTTTCTGAATAAAACCATGCCCAATAAATTTCAAATAATTACTTTTCTTTCACCTCTAATGCAGAAGAGTCTTTGCACGCATTGTACTCGACAACACATCCAATTAGCAGTTTTACCCTTTAAAAAATGTGTTTCAAAATGTGCAGCAGAGAATAATAAGAAAAATTTCATCATAGATATTTGAGGGATGGAAGGACTAACCCCCGCAGGCAACGGGACCATAATTGCTTTCTTTCTGGGGTTTGTTGTCTTCACCCATTCATACCGAGTCACTCCTAACCCACGCTCCCTCAACCTCTCCCTTCTTAACTTCTCTTCTGAGGATATATTACTCTCATCAAGCCCCCCATCGGGGGGACTGAATATCAAATCTTGTTCAGATGTCTTTAGATCAACAATAAAAACCTTCCTATTCAACGTTTGATCAGGACTAAACAGATAAGCAATAAAATTATCATCAGGACTGAAACTTATTGAAGATGGAACCACACAGCCAGGCAATGGGTATTGCACTATCTCTTCAATGGGCAAAAAGACGCTGTCATCAAAATTTTGCACATCAGTCGAATCTGTCACAGGCATTTTGGCAGACGGCAATCTGGAATGCTTCAGCTTCCTCTTCTTTTTCTCATCAGTTGATTGCATTACAAACACCAACAGGTGTAAGATTCAACTACAACGGAGCATGACTATGACAGCATTCCTGTAAAAAGAAATAATTCAACTATAATTTTTACCCCTAAGACAAGCAGGCTAGTGAGCAACATTGCCACCCAGGTTTGACTGCACAAATTATGACAAATAAAATGAAAGCATTTTTCAGCGCTCAATTACGGAGATGAATTCCTCTACGATTGAGCATGACATAATACAATATTTAATTGCAAGATTATGAGATTTTCAAATTTTCTTCCCATCAGTTCACATGAAGAGGCATAAGCTTATTATAAATTGTATCTGCGTTCTGAATCCAAATACTATATAATTTTAATTATGCCCCAACTTTACACCTCATTCTAGAAAAGAAAAGGCAAAAAGAACGGCAAATGTTGCATTTGAAAGAGACGGAATCGCATTAACAGAAGAAGTTTGAGCTTCAAGTTAATATTAATTTAATGCAGCAAATAAAATTCAAACGAAAGGCTGGATTTCGTCAAACAATCGGGTTCTCTTCATAAGAACGCCAAAAGATTTAAATTTAACAATCCATAAGTGCTCATCTCATAATCTGCTACTCCAACAATTTTCAACCAATTCCTTCAACAAAATAATGATAATGATAATAATTTGGAAGAATTGTTTGGAAGCAATAATCAAATACAAGCATGAGCAGAACCATTTCAAAATGACAACAGAGAGCCTTATCAATAATCGCTACCTTCGCAGAAATTCCACACATGAGCTCTAACACAACTCTCAAAATTCTGTGTCCAATTGGATCCAATCGCAAACAATGGAATACAATGAAATAACATTCAAGAAAAATATAACAACATTAATTAGAGTTTACTAAAAGCTAACCCGGTTTCTTCATCAAGTATGGTGAATAGAATCTAACCTGGGCAGAAGATAGAAACGTTTTGCCATGAAAAAACGAAGAAACGTCAATCTGATTACTATTCTTACTGCTAGTTGAAGCGAATAGGTTTTGTGGGAGCAAATCAAAATTTATACAGAAATTGAGATTTCTGAAACTGAAAAGCTCGAGAGAGCACCAAGCACTTCACTCCGATAGATAGGTAAAAGAGGACAAAATAAGAAAGGACCCAACCTGGATTTTGTTGTATTTGTGTAGTAAGATGAATAAATGTTTTGGATTTTATTCAGTTATAGAAAATAAATTTTTTAAAAAATGAAATAATAAAATTGATCAAGCTTCTCTGTTGTCACGCTCATATCATATACGCGCTAAAAGCTTCCGTGAAGTAACAGAAGTTGAATGGAGTGGTCACGGTCTAATTTAAGTTATAATGCTGTTTCTTTTAATGAAGTAACATTAATATAGGGCAAAAGTTTACCATCACCCGGCTATTTTATGTTATACTACCTCTGGTCTTAGTTATAAGAGCTAATTAGTTAATTTGAGAAAATTAATAAAATAAATTAAATTAGTTATTTATAATAAATAGATATTGTCTTTCTTAAAATATCATTACTAATCAAGTGTGTTGGCTAGAACTACTATTATTAGAAGGACTATCTAGAAAAAAATGTATAAATATGAGAGACAAAGTGGATTGGAGTCTTATAATTAGAACCAAATTAAAAGTCAAACGAGATTTTATATTAAGGACCGGAGGTAGTATGATGGATCGGTATACTAATCTTTTTTTTTTTTAATGTATCAACCACTGCATACACTAAAAATAAGCTTCTTTTTTTTTTTTTACCAGCACACTAAAAATGAGATGAGGGCGTTGGATGTTCCCAAAAAAAAAAAAGATTGCGATACACATTTTTCCGCTAATATATTGATGTTTATTCGGTGCCGAAAAAATTGTTTGTAAATATTAAATAGTGAGCTAAATACGTTGTCTTCACCTGCATCATTCAAGGACAACGACACCTAACTACTGGTTTTTAATAATTATACTCATTATTAATAAGAGCCGTGGATTTTTAAGGCTGGTTTCTTAAATTTATTTTTTGTAAAATGAAGTACTTACCTAATATGGAGAAACGCATTCATGTACAAGTACCTTTTTGTGACATAAATGAAGAATGACAAATTCAATTTTGCTTATAAATCATCAGCATCAATACACGTCCAATCTTGGTGAACAAAACGGTCTGTGAGATGGACCCACACGTTAATAGAAATAATTAAGGAAAATTAATTAATTTACTTGAATCATATCAATATGATATATTTGCCAAGTTCAGGTGCTCAGTCTATTTTAGTCATATTAAGATGGGGTACAGCAAACAGCCAAAATTATGGATTTAATTTTACGGGGGCTCACAAAAAGAAAAAAAAAAAAAAACCGTATTTCCAGGTACCCAACCGTCGTGAGTCCCGGCTCATTAATCTTTACTAATCTACTACAATGTGGTGACAGTTCGAATTGTCGTTAGGAGAATAGAAGACATGTCCACTTTCAGTGTTTAACAGTACTGCGAATAAAATTATTTTCAAGAAAAAGGCATATGTACTTGTTAAAAAAATTCACTTACCTTACCAGAAAAAATCGACTTAAAATCATTAGTAAAAAGCATAACATTAAACCTTAAGGGTTTTTTATCCTCCCAAGTACAGACGTCTTTTTTATTATATGCAAGTTTATTTGAGATACTATCGCAAATTAAATATGAAATTCTCTTCAAATAATAGAACCCTCATAGATCCAACTCATGCATCCAGTTTTTTTTTTTAAAAAAAAATATGCGACTAAAAATCAAACATGTATAGTTTGGCCCATAAAACAAATCATGGATCAATTTACGCTCCTGATCACTAACCTGCATTAGGCCGTACCCCACCTTGCCCCTTGAGATGAGCCAATATCAATACGATAATTTGATAAAGTGATGGTTACATATTTCCGATGAGTTACTATTTCTGATCCTAATTATAAGAGCCAGTTGACTAATTTAAAGGGATTAAGGAAGTAAATTGAGTTAGTTATTTGTCCTAAATAGGTACTGTCTTTCCTAAAATATCTTTGCTAATCAAGTGTATTGTCCAGAACTATCATTGTTAGAAAGGCTATTTTGGAAAAAAATGTATAAATATGAGAGACAAAGTAAATTGGAGTCTTATATTTAAAACCAAAATAAAAACCAAACAGAATCTCATATTAAGGACCAGAGGTAGTATTATTTTATCATACGAGAAAAGGCTGAAGGCCTTTACAAACGGGACATTAAAGAAAAATCACATGACATTAACTGAAAAGTTCATGTTTATTAACACTCAAAGCTCGATCCTCTATGCATCATCTATATACATATAAGAATATAATAATTGTCCTAAGGTGGCATTACATCTTCTCAAGAGGCTAAAAAACTGCCATGAATGTTGGTCAAAAAAGGTCTCTGCAAAGAACTCCCATCTTCCCCGCATGCTGCATCATGCCACGTGTTGCCACAGAAAAATATCTACTTGAAAAAAATGCTATGTAGTTTAGATGCATAGTAAAATACGAACAGCAGGGGAAATTGATCATAATCATCAATGTTTCCAGTACTGAAGACGGTTTCGTGATAGCTCTGGAATCTTAGGACGTAACATTGTTCAGTGTACGAGTCAAACCGCCCTCGTACGAATCCGATACTGCAAACCATTAAAAGCAAGAAGGTTGATCAACCTTGGTCGTCTTCTGCTCTCCCGGATGCAGGATAGCGTACGACAGCCTTGCATTAGAAGAACAAAACCATTGCACCACACCATTTATTAGACGGCGAGATAGATTCAGTGACATGCTGAAGCAAGGCTTACTTGATAGATATATCAGATAGCTTCATGAGATTGCAAGTTTCACAGGTAAAACTCATCACCACCCAGGAAAGGTCTCGCCTTATAATCAGCACTAACCATTCCTGGAGACAAAAGCAACCCCAGTAAAACCTGTAAATCTCACGTTTCTAAGTCATCCACATCTGATTTTTCAATAAAGCTGGGAAATGCCAAGGTTATGTCCCTGCAAAATGAGAAGACATGCATTAATATAACGCACTATGTCGTCCATGCGAAAAATGGATACAATGACGAAGAAATGATACCCACTTTAGATATGGTAGGGTCATGTTCTTCAATAAAGATGGATATTTGAACGCAAATTCTTTCCATTCGTCTTGATCAATCTTTCCATCACCTTTTGTATCAGCATCGTTAAATGTCTGCAGAAAATGCAACAAAAATTTATTAAATCTGGTTTAAAGGAGACCCGAAGGTAACAGTATGTGCGTATGTATTTAATATATAGACAGATATATAGATGCATAGATATATAGACATAGACACACACAAGGATACGAGTATGCACCTTATCCACTATGGTTTCGATGACGTCATCAGAAAGTATGAGCTCAGATTCATGCAGTATTGCTGATATCATCTCTTTCAGCTGCAGATAAACATTACCATAAGCAGAGAAAGTAAAAGATAGATCCAAATCTCCAATTTATAATGAGCATATGCGCACAAGATTGGCACAGCCAAACCTTCATACCTCCTCTCGTTCAATATACCCTGTCTGCCTCAGATCATACAACCTAAAAGCAACTGCAAAATAGTTACCCCAGTTTAATAGACGATAAAGTAAATTGGCAGATAACTAAAAACCACTCATGGAATCAAATAAGAAATATAAAAGCATAAAATTCTTGCAAATAGACTAATAGAGGAAAAAGCAAAAGCATGCATGAAATCTATTATAGGAAAATAATTCTTACATTTGATTTTGTCTTCTATTGGTGCATTTGGGTGAAAAACACCTAGTGATCGCACAAATTCCCCAAACTCAATAACCCCATTGCGCTTGAGATCAAATAAATCGAAAATCTATCAAGAAGTCACAAGCATAGGTGTGGGTTAGACCATTAGAATAGACAGTACAAGTGCCAATCTAGATAAGCTACTAGCTAGGTTATTATGAATTCAGTGTCTAGTGGATATTAGCTTATAAACACTTCATAAAAGTAAACATTTCTAAACCACTTCAGATAACAAACTAAATTTTAAAGTCCTCAAGAACGTCATTAAGGTCAAATGATTCATGAACTATAGAGCAAGGGTCAGATTGACTCACCCTGTCAGCAAACAGATTCCTTCTGTTTCTATTCTTGAAAAGTGCAAGCTGAAATTCTTCCTGGATGAAAAAATGATTTGTAAGGTAGCTATCTAACAGATATTAAAAATCAAGTTCACGTCATCTTACTGAAAGCAGGATGAAAACTTACGAGCACTCAACTAACCTTGTGAATGAGTCCATCTTGAATAATTGAGTTGCTTAATTTCTGAAAGAGCTGATGTAAGGCCTCTACTTCACTTACAGAAACTGTGAATAAGGAAAGATAGATGCAGCACTCTTTTAATAAAGCTTACCCATAAGAGCATTGAGTTATTAAATGATGAGTTGCAGGGAAACCCCCAAAATATTAATACCAGTCGCATTATAGGACAAATGAGTGAACATGATACAGTATATCAAAGTAAAGGAAACAGAAGCACCAGTGCTATCTTACTTTGAAACCATTAACTTATGACTTATCAATTGTTAGAAGTCAGCTATCAGTGCATGAATTGTAACTGAAAGGACCATGCAAAACAAATTCAAGTTAAACAGAAGTTTTAAACTATCCATTTATCAAAATGAATTTAGGGATGCACTGCAATAAAATATTGGCATTTTGTGTAATGGACTCATAAAATCATGATCACAAGATCCTTATACCACCAATCAAAAAGCAAAGAAAATTCAAACAGCAATAATCCAGTTTGATGAAGGATACTTACAAGGTGTCTCAGCAGCAAGAATGATGGGATCCTCATAACTAGGTGATTTAGCTACCTTCGAACTACGGCAACCCATCAAACAGATCAAAAATTAACTTCCCAATTTCCTGAAAAGCAACCGGTTCATTTAGACCAAACCACAAGAAGAAGACCAGGCTACGGAGAAGATAAAAGAATAATGAAAGTTTCAACTTTCAAGCTATCCTGCTTACAACCATGCCGTGATAAGAGGTTACATACGACCAAATCACAAGTAAATTATAAGCCAGATCTCCCATGATTATTACCGTGACGAAAAATGCTAGAGTAAGGTCACAGAAACGGATTACATAATGTTGTTGATTTTAATAACAGTCTTAACTACTGCTCCATGAAAACAACTCACGGAACTATGGAAACTGCATATCAGTTTGTCTCCCGCAGATAATTACAAGCATTATTTAAACATGAGCACATCCTATCTAATTACAAACATCAGCACAAATAACTCATTTAAAATATTGCTATTTTTGGTTCTAAAGGGATCAATTCAACCATGGATCAAGAAATCACCACCAATTGCATCTATATGTAGGCAAACAACATAGTCACAAACAACTGACATATAGCACAGAAGAGTTCAAAAAAACGACGGAGAATTATCTCAATGGGTATTGCTTGTATCAACAAGCCTTTGACTTTTAGTTAAGGCAACAGCCTGGTTAGCTTACAAGAAACCATCGCATCGACATGCGGCATTCGCCGAAAGGATTGGAAGTAAACGCGGAGATACAGGGAACAAGAGAAGGATATTGGCAAGAAAAAAGGAAAGGAAAAGGTGTGTGGAATTTGTGGAACCTCATTCTGCTTCTTGATATTTTCTCCTTTTTCTCTCTACCACCCTACCACTTTTCTACATCTTGCCAGCTTCATTTGACCATTTATTTCTACCCAGTACCTCAATCCAAAATAACCATTTACGAATTGTATTCAGTGATAATAATTGCCTTGAATTTTATCCTATTACTAGTTAGCATTACAACATACTAATCAGTGTCTTTTCTTTGGCCAAAACATACTAATCAGTTAAGATCAAATCAATGGTACTCCTCCGGTCCTTATTATAAGACCCAATTTGACTTTTATTTGGTCCTAATTATAAGACCCAATCCATTTTCTTTATATTTATGCATTTTTTCCAAGATAATCCTTCTAATAATGATAGTTTTAGCCAATATACTTAATTAGCAAGGATATTTTAGGAATAACAACACTTATTTATTATAAATAACCAACTTAACTTACTTCCTTAATCTCCTCAATAAGTCAATTGGGTCTTATAATTAGGACAGGAGTATCATTTTTCAAAAAACTTAAATTTAAAATAGTAATAAGAATATGATATATTCCTCCGTGCAATGGTATTGTATTTAGGACTGGAAGAGTATTTATAATAATCAAATTTACAATTCAGTGAAATTACAAGAATAAAAAATATGACTTAAAAATTTTCTTAGATCGGACAAAAATGTAAAAGAATTTAAAATATATATAACTTGCAGTTCGTGGAAAATTTAAAATAATGATAACCAATATTAGACGTGATTAATCCTAATTTTCTCTTTATTTGTTTGTATATTTATTTTTCAATATAATATAAAAATGATGAAAGGAGCCTGAACATCTTTAAAGTCTCACAGCTCGTTTTTTATTATTTTTTTAACCTGATTTTCACTGCTCTTTTAGAAAAGAACCTAAAAGGAGAGAAAGGGAGAAAGAAGGAAAAAGAAAAGAAAGCCTTAATTCCTGTGCGTGTCCATTCTTTAAGAAATAACTCACGAAATAACAGTACAACACAACTTTTGTTTCCCTTTCCGCGGAAAGCAAGCGGAATCACTCCACCGGAGGAGGAGGAACGCGAATAAATAAACATCGGTACGACATCATTTACGATAAAAATTCATCCATTCCACAATTTACGCGCAGGCGCACAATGGAACAGACATATTATAGAGAGGAAGAGGGAGAGAGAGACTGACCTGTCTGTGACTCTTCGAGGGTTCCGTTCAACTTGTAGAGACGAAGGTCGAAGATGAGAGAGCACCAGAGCGAAATCAAAGCTTGACGTATATTTGCAATTTATAGAAAGAAATGAGAAGGAGAAAAGTTGTTTGGAGACGTTGGATTAAAAACTGAGAAAGATAGATTTGTAAAATGGGAGAATGAGGAAAATAGATCCCAAGTAGAAGCGGAGACAGAAGCGTTCGCCTCCAGCCTCCCAAATTAACGCAATATATAATGGAAGGGAAGAGAAGAGGAGAGAGGGTGATGTCAGCGATATTTCCCCTCCATGAGTTTCAGCTGGTCCCAGGATGTATCCAATAAAGTTAGGTCTGGTCCCACTCCAACTCTCTGTCTCCCTATTATTTTCCGCGCTGAACAAAGAAATATATTTTTATAATTAAATGGGGGCGGTGTTTTTTAGCTGCAAAACAATTAATTGATTAAATTAAAGGAAAATTTGATAACTAAGTACTCAGAGAAAATTATATTTATTAAGAGAATCTTAAATGGTAGTCCATCTTACCCTTAATAGAAAACTATTTAATTAATTTAGATAAAATAAAGAAATTAAATCAATTAATTACAATAAACACAGCTTAGTCTTTCTAAAATATTGTTATATAATATAAAATTATATATCAGTTAGCTAAATAAGTTTAAAAAATATGGAAAAACAAAATAAATTAATACTTTATATTTTAAACTAAATCAATACTCAACTAAATGTTGTGTTAAAAATTAGGAGTAATTATTTAGAGGGATCAACTATTAAAATATAAATTTAAAAATACCAAAGCCCTTACATCTTTTAACAAGGATTCGAGCCTTTATTTATTACGTTGCAAAAAGTTAGCTCTTTAGGTTGGATCTAACCTTTTTCGGGGTAGTTGGAAAGCCTATTAAAAAACCAATATTGCATTGGTTTTACAAGATGAATTCATCGCCAACTCAGTGTGTAGCTTATCCAAAAGCTACTGCAAATTGCTTCTAACATCTTGGATAAAAATTAAACTACTACCTCTAGTTTTAATTATAAAAGCTAATTAACTAATTTGAAGAGCTTAAAAAAAATTAAATTAGTTATTTGTAATAAATATGTATTTTTTTCTAAAATATCGTTGCTAATCAAGTGTATTGGCTAGAACTACCATTGTTAGAAAGCTACATTGGAAAAAAATACATAAATATAAGAAACAAAGTGGATTGGGGTCTTATATTTAAGACTAAAATAAAAATTAAATAAGGTCTTATATTAAAAATCAGATGTAGTATAATGTTATAAGTAATTTTAGAGTATATGGATAAATATATAAAAAGAGTTCACGACCAGCATGAAAGAATTTTTTTAAGAAAAGTGTTTTTATCAGAAACCAAACGCCTTCCAGCTTGGGATTGAAGGTAGAAACGGGTTTCCGGATTCAGCTGTGACACCGAAGCGATGGGAATGGAAAGTCGATGCATATGCGTCCCTGCTTTGAGAGCAGCAGACCAAGAAAATCTGTGTCTTGTTATTTGTCACCTTTTATTTCCTGTTTCCCTTCTTTTCTTTTCTTTTCGTTTCTTTCCTTCTCCCTTTTCTGATTTCCCTCAAACCAACCACCAAATCCGTCAACTTCACTTCACTTTGTATCAAGTCTCAGCTTTTCTTCCACCAAACAAAACCCAACACTTCTCTTTTTTCCCTTCATAATGGTCACTGGTACCTGGTAAGCACCTTTTAATTGGAGGGCAGCTGTATTGCTGATGTTGTTTTCTTGCTCTGCTTATTCTTTTTTTTAAAATAAAAATTTTAATGAATTGAATATGAAGATCAGACAACCTTAAAAATCATTAATCAAATTTTGCTTTTAGAGCTATCGTCTTTGTAGACTCAAGTTTAATGTTATGAAAAATTTGTTTAAGTGGGTGATCACGGGTTTATTCTCATTTATAATTTATAATATTAATCTATGTGTGTCTATCCTTTTAATTTTTTTAAAGAAAATTGATTTTAATATTAACTAGGGTTATGAATTTTTTTATGGAAGAACTCTAATTTTGAGACAAACGAATTCAGGAAACAATCATTTTCGTCAACTTAGATTTCAGCTATTAAAAGCTACTATGAAAATAAGTGGTTATCAAAACTTGCTTTAAAGCGGGGGAAAAACACAGAGATGCACCGATAAGTTTTGTCGTAATCTTAAAAAAAAGAAAAGAGAGAAAGAAAGATAATGACAGTGTGAAAATTAGGTTCGCCAATGCAAATTGAGAAGAATCTTGCTCACTTTATAATGATAAAAGTGTCGAATCTTTAATTACGAAATGTAACTAAGGACATTATTGCTCTTGTTTTTCATCTGATTAACAGTTGGGTCATCATACTTTTTTTTTTTTTTCAAAGTCTGAGCGTCATCCCTGAATTGATTTTCATCTAATTAATTTAAAATTCTAAAAAAAAAAAAGAAATTTTGGTTCCAAATTCATGGTTCCTGAAAAAATAAAATATTTCCCACGTGTTTATGATGTGCAGCGCAAAATCACAATGACAGCTAGAATGATGAATGGGACCAAGAACAGCGCGCAGATGCTGTGGATAAAAAGCACTCTCGTGAAACCCGACATATTTGACGCTTAATTGGATTTTTTTTTCACTTGGTTAGATTTTTTAAGTATCTATTTAGGAATTTAATTTTTAATATTATCTCGGATCTTTAATATAACAGCTAGCTAAGTTAGTTATAAGATCCTATTTGACTTTTTATTTGGTCCTAATTATAAGACTCCAATCCATTTTGTCTCTTATATTTATGTATTTTTTTTCCAAGATAATCCTTCTAATAATGATAGTTTTAGCCAATATACTTAATTAGCAAATATATTTTAGGAATGACAACACTTATTTATTATAAATAACCAACTTAACTTACTTCCTTAATCTCCTCAAATAAGTCAATTGAGTCTTATAATTAGGACCGGAGGAGTATTATTTTTTCTAAAATATTTTTACTAATTAAATATATTAACTAGAATTACTATTATTATAAAGATTACTATGAAAAAAAAAATAAATAAGAGAGATAAAATATATTAAAATTTTATAATTATAACTAAAATAAAAATTAAATAAATTTTTATATTAAAAATCAGAGATAATATTACGTATAGAAAGTATCTCATTACTAATACTACAACTTTTTTAAGAGAAATTACGGTGCGTTGCTGCTGTCTGTCGGAAGTGTGGTTTTAAGGGGACATCTTAATTCATAGTGTATTTAGTATTTTGTCGTACTACTATTTTTATAAAAGATCTCAAAAGTCTAAAGTCCTGCGTGACAATCTTGACTTTTCCCACGCGCGCCTCGCAGCTGAGTCAGAGCAAACAGGCTTATCCACTTCTGACTTCCCTCGCGCTCCCTCGTGGCCTTCTAACTCATTTGGTGAGGGTATGTTTGGCTCAATTTAAAAAAAAAAAAAAAAGAGAAAAAAGAAGAAAAAGAAGAAGGAAGGAGATGGATTTTAATAAAGAGAGATAAATGGCATTCACATGCCGTGGGATGAGATACCCCCTCCTCTTTGTTTTTTAAAATTTTTGTTTATTTTTGGCAGCACTTAAGATCATAAATTAATTAATTTTTAATATATTTAATATCTTGAAACATTTTTACAGTAACACCTAGTATTCTATGTTAATTATTTTTAGTGAATCTAACATTCTAAAATATTTTGCCAATAGCACCCAGTATGCTAAATTTACTAAAAAAATAATTAATTGAGGATACTGGGTGTCACTGAAAAAAATATTTCAAGACACTGAATACATTAAAATTTAATTAATTTGGGATACTGAATGTTACTGAAAAAGTAATTCAGGATGCTTAATTAACTAAAAAATAATTAACTTAAGATACTGCATCTTACTATAAAAATGCTTCAAGAGATTGAATGAATCAAAAGTTAATTAATTTAAAATATTAAGTGCTACTAAAGAAAATATTTTAAAATGTTAGATATAAGTTAACCCAGATAAAAATAAAAAAAAAGAATAAGAGGAGGAAGAGGAGGAGCAGGGGTATCTCATCCCCCAAACACCGCCGTTTGGGGGGATGAGCATGTTGTGCTCAGATATTCACTAAGCATAACATGTGAACCCGAGGTGGAGGTGAGAAGAAGAGAGATATTTTAATACTACTTTGTTTAGATTGATAAGAGGGGTTTTAATGTTACGTTGCTTTATTTGGTTCAAGAGAGAAAAAAGGAAAAAATATTTTTATATAGACAATTTTACTTTCATTTTATTTAACTTTTTTCCCCAAACATTTTAAAATATTTAATAAAATAGAATTATAAATGACATTTAATATATAAAATTATAATTTTATAATTATCAAAATTAAATAACTATAATTATAATAGACGACTAATATCTGACTGTACGAGATAAGTAGCATTGTTTTCTTTCTATGTGCGTCATCTTGTGTCAAAAAAAAAATTCTTTGCCATTGTAACTGGAATATTTTGCATTCATATATGTTATGTAAGATATAAAAAAGGTTTTTGCTATTTACAAATAATAAAAAATAAATAAAACTTATTTTTCATCATTCACACCATACAGCACTTTTTGTTAATAAAAGATTTTATTGAGACAAAAGAACGTTCAAAACTAAAAACAAGTTAATAGTGAGTAATAGAGACGTGGAAAAAATAAAAGAAGGCAGGGTATATTGGTTATGAAAAGGCGGAATATTACTACTATCCTCCAAATCCCCTCACTTTTAGAAGGGAGGGTTAGGAGGGGAGAAGAGATTTCCCCGATTCTCCTGCAGATTTTATAAAAGCCAAACAAAGGGAGGAAACCAAAATCCCTCTTTTTTTCTTCTTTCCTTTCTGAATCCCTCATACCAAACTAATTATAAATAGCGATGGTTTATTTTCAAATAATTAAGGCATTGAAGCTTCAAACAATAAAGACAAATTTAAACCATGGAATTATGGAAATCTAAGAAGAGATACTGCCAGAATGAAAAGATAGGTGGATTAACAAGACTATCTACTACTTGGCACTAATTAATCGCTTGATTTGATTTCTATCACTTCTAACCACCACGTCAGTCACTTCCGAACTTACTGATTATAATTTCGTCGCTGTGCCATCTACTTGTTTTGTACACCGGTTTTAATTATAAAATTTTATTTATAAACTATAAATAAAATCTTATAACTAAAATATGAGGTGGAATGTAGGTTTCATAGCCTGGTTTTGTTTCTACCTTTTAGAACAACAACCTTGGTTGAAAATTAATACAAATTCAAATTGTTCTATAATCACTGTAATGATAACGTGACGAACATTAGATGAAGGTAATAAAATATTAAAAAATTCATATTCTCTCTTTCTTTTTTAAATTTATGTTTTGAACAAATGATTAAATGTTATATTTGTACGTACAAAGTTCAGAAAAATGTCCCTAAAAATAAGTATAAAATAAAAGCTTTGATGTTTTTTTTTTTTGAAAATTTAATTTGACGCTTACTATTGTTTGTGAGGAGTTGCCTCTACTTGCCGGCGATGCCCAGGTGACGGAGATGAGAAAGCAGCGGAACCCATCCTCGTCTGCTTTTCTGGCGATTGATGGTTCCATTCTAATATTGTGCTTGGCGTGATATAATACTTCTTTCATACAAGACTTTTCATAGTGTATAATACTCATTGTATAATGTAAATTATAATACAAAATGAGTCTTATATTTAGGATCGGAGAAGTATATTATATTACTAAATAGGTTTTATATTTAAAACCGGATGAATATGTTATACATTAGCATTTATTTCATATTTTCTGTTTAATATTATAAAAAATCTGAAATACAATTCTATATACAAAAAAAAAATTTTAGTTATATTTTAGGAACCAAACCAGACTGTAATATCTCTTATCCTGAATATAAGAGTTATCTTACTAATTTGAATAGATTGAGAAAATAAGTTAAATTAGTTATTTGTAATAAATAAGTGTTATCTTTTCTAAAGTATCCTTACTAATCAAATTTATTGACAAGAATTACTATTATTAGAATAATTATTTTGAAAAAAAATAAATAAATATGAGTGACAAAATAATTTACAATTTTATATTTAAGATCAAAATAAAAATTAATTAATTTTTTACGGAAAAGCTATATCTATGAGGAAGGGATAAGATTTGAATCTTCATAGAAGCTTCATTAATTGGTTCGTTGTTTTGAAGGAAGGGGGAAAAAACAGTGCAATGCATCTGTCCCCCCTTTTCATTTTCAGCGTTTTTCAGGCCATCACATCGCATTTGTTTCTTTCCACTTCATGTAATTTCATCATTTCATGCTTTCCGCTGGCAAAAATAAAAAAAATAAAAAACTTCATGCTTCGCATTTCTCTGACCATAATTTATTATTACCATCAAATTAAAGTTTTCCACAAAATAAATACAGCTCTTGTCCTTCTTATCTATTGCTTGTAGAAAAAAATCTTGGTCCTTTTCATTTACTATTTATACTTTTTTTAATATTTTACTTTTAATTATGTCCTTCTTAATTGTAGCAAAGGTGAAAATAGATGGAATGAGTGAAAGAAAATATACAAATATTTAATGTACTTTTTAATATATAAACCGGAGTGGTATATTATGCAATTAGCATAAAAAAAAAAAAGAATAACGCCAAAAAGGAAGAGCTTCAGAGAAGTTGAGGGTAAAGAAAAACCTTATTTACCTGCCAGTAATCTGTAATATATTTATGCCACCCTGTGGCGATACTTCGCGCGAAATATGACATAGAGTAATTTAAAAAAAAAAAAAAAGGCGAGGTTCATAATTTATAATTATATCAATACAATTTTTATTTCTTTAAGTTTATTCTCATTTTAATTTTGATCACTTAATTTTTAAATAATCGATTTTGGTTTCTTAATATTATTTTTATTTGAAATATTAGTCCTCATAATTCACTAAAAATTTAGACTACTTCACTTTTTGAGAAACCAAAGTCAAACTGAAAATAAATTTAAAAGATTAAAAATTACATTAAGCCATTTACCTCTTTTAATATGCTACATAACATATATTAATTTTTTTAGCGAAGTTAGCCGATCTGAACTCCGCTATTGAAGCGTGCATGTATGGGACATTATTGTCTCTACTGTTACCATCATGGGACCCTTTTATGAAGCTTTAATATTTTTAAATTGCCAAGCAGGTAGATTGGTGTACGAAGCAGTACATATTACTCTTCCGGTCCTAATTATAAGACTCAATTGACTTATTTGAGGAGATTAAGGAAGTAAGTTAAGTTGGTTATTTATAATAAATAAGTGTTGTTATTCCTAAAATATCCTTGCTAATTAAGTATATTGGCTAAAACTATCATTATTAGAAGGATTATCTTGGGAAAAAAAACATAGATATAAGAGAGAAAATGGATTGGGTCTTATAATTAGGACCAAATAAAAAGTCAAATTGGATCTTATAATAAGGACCGGAGGAGTAATTTTTTTTAAAATCTATCCCAAGTTCCTAGTCCTCCTTCACAAGGGAGAAGAATGACGCACACCCACTGCCAAAATTTGATTCTGCTACCTCTTTATCAGAAAGTCTGTGGAGTGTCATATAACCTTTGAGTTTTCATTCTCTTATAGTCTCACTAATTACCCCTTAAAGTCTCTCTTTTATTTTCCCCCCTTTTTTGCCATCAATCAATTAATAAAAGTCACAAACCACAACTTGTCTATTCTGATTGAAATATTAAACAATACCAACTTGAGAGGGCCGTGATGCCAGCGTTCTCATAATTCCAGCCAGCTTCAATATTAGTAATCATGCTGTTTTGCGTCATTATTTTAATCTATTTTTCACACGATTCATAAACTTGTTATCCAATGATATTACTTTATGGAGGCTTAATTCCACGGCTGTGCAATGCAAACAATGGGATTTGAATTATGTACTTCATTTGAGTTCAGTCCGAACTTTTGTTTAAAATTTTTGTATAAAAAATAGAGTTGGATTATCTATGTTTAATATTTTGCAGGGATATTATTAAAAAATAAAATATTAAATTAATGTGAACTGTTAATGAAATTTAGTAGTAAAAAAATTCGTAATTATAATTATTTTTTTGAAAAATGAGATGAAGATTAAAATTAACACGCCGACCATATTTGGAGTTACACGTCATATTCTAAAATTCCGGGCCAAGTTAGGGCGGCCTCCAGTTGTACATTAATTGTCAGCGTGTTTTGCGTCACAACTCACGCAACTTGCACTCGTCCTCGCTCCCTCTGTTTGGCCTCTGTGTTTTGTCCAAAACAGACTATTATTATAATATACCATATATAGATATATACTGACCAGTGACTACCATACACCATCCATATAAAAGATAAAAATCACAATTAAGAAATAACCCTATGTTCTATTTATGAGGCAAAAAAAGAAGGTTTTTCTAATTCTATTAATAAGTCATTTTATTTTTTTAGTATGAATATATTATTTTATTATTTATTTATTATAGTGCAGATAGTTTTTTCTTAAAGTGTATATATTAAATAGGATAAAGTTAAAAATTATTATATTTTAATAAAAAGTTAATATATTTTAAATTTGTTTACCTATATAAAATATATTAAAAATATCTTAGAAATAAAATTGAAGGTGCATAGTTATTACACTTCCTGATTTATTGGGCAAAATATTTGATGTGCAAAGAAATAAATAAAGAAAGCTCACAAGCAGGGAATTAGTAAGTTGTCTTGCTTTTCCCGTTTTTCTGGTCCTTTTCCCCTTTTACCATACATGTTGCTAATTTAAAATTTTTTAAAAATTTATTATAATTGACCTTTTAAAATAATTTTATGAAAGGTTGATATAATTTTTAGTTCCTCAAGTTTGTCCTTATTTTGGTTTTAGTCCCTTAAATTTCAAACCATAAGATTTGGTTCCTCTAGGAACAAAATGGTCTAAGTTTTTATTAGATTATATGGACTAATATTTTAAATGAAAAGAAACTTAAGGGACCAAAACTAAAATGAAGACAAACTTAAAGAGTCAAAGTTTATATTAACCTCTTTATGAAATTAAAGTATGTGGCCTCGTTCTCCTCTTATTAATAAAAAGTAAATATTAAATAATACCAAAAAATATTTTAATAAGCTAACAAACATATGTTTTATCACTCTTACTTAAATATACCAACATATACTGTATATAGTGTATTATATACACAATGTGCGGGTACAAATAGGTCCCTCTTTTCGCCGGGGTGCCATAAAAATTTCACGAGCATAACAATACATATGAACATTCTGAAACAAAGCAGAAATGTGGGTTTTGTTTAATTCAGCAACGCTGATCGCTAACACTTGACATCAATATGAGCCCCAAATGGCCATTGGCAATAAGCAATGGACATGATATATTTGCTCCCTCTTAAAACGCTCATCCATATTGTTGTACGCATGACAACGTTGTGATGTCATATAATCACGGATGAATATTCTATTGGTCTGATCTATGGTAGTCCGACCATTGGTATAATAAAATCTATACAATAATTTCACCCACTTATTAAAGATATTTTTAAAGTCCACTTGTATTTTTTTTTTTACCTCTTTTAAAAATTCTGTCAAGTACCAAACATGTTTTAAGATATTTTAATATATATGCTTATAAAATTGGCATGTATTTAAGAAAGAATTACTATAAGGTTGGAAAAAAAGGAATATACTCCTCCGATCCTTAATATAGGATCCAATTGTTGAGTTGGTTTTGGTCCTAAATATAAGACCCATTTCTCATATTTATCAATTTTCTCTAAATTACCCCTATGGATACTCTCTCAACCATAATTAAATAGAAGAGGGAGATGGGGTATTAAGAAAGATAATTAAGATGTTTTAAGAAAAATGTGTCACTTTTCTTATAATTAACCAACTTACCTAACTTCTTTAATCTAATCAAATTAGTTAAATAGGTTTTACATTAAGGACCGGAGGAGTATTTATTAAAAAGTCTTATAACAATTGAACAACTTGTAATGGTTAGTTCCAATGACAATATATTCTAACTGCCTACTTCTTATCGAGGTTTTTTAGTAATTATTTTTATTTTTTGGGAGCTCATAGTAATTCTCCATATATCTAACTCACATGATACCACCACTTAATAAATTTTTTTATCATATAATAATTTAATAACATTCGGTATATTTAATTAAAGCTGGATTTATTTTTTCTGCGTTCCCCTTTTTTAAATTCTCCTATCGTCATCTGATTAAAAATGTCCTACTCCCCATGCATCGTTACATGGGGGTTACTCTAGTTTAAAATAACACAGTAAAAACAAAAACGCTTAAATCAAACAAATAACGGATATACAAAAGAGTTTTGAACTCATTGTCAAGTCAAAATCGAATGCATCTAAATCAGGCATAAGAGGTAAGAGCAAGAGTTCGGGATTAGTTGAGGAAACAAATATATGAAAATGCATACAGGAATTAAATATTTAAATATTTAATTGACTTCAAATAAATTATTCTTAAAATAATGAGAAAAGTTACATCAAATGACTAGCTTCCAGCGTGAGGGGTTTTCTTTTGATAATTTTGATAAGTTATAGTGATTAGCAGTCAGATTGTCCACATGTGGATTTAAAATCTCCATTTTCCATTCCATCACTTTCCAAAGATTGCCCATTTTTTCTCATTTGAATTATAAAACAAATCAAGTTGTATCCTATGACGTCGCTGTACCGAATTTTAGCCCATTGAATAATTGTATAGCATTTAAAATTTGATGTCTTTATCAGCGCAGGATTTATAACAAAAGTTTGTCATTAAAAGAAATTAAGAAAAAAGAGAAAATTGATAGCGTATCAGAAAGAGAATCTCACCTGTCGGAGGCCCATAAGAACAGAAATGGGCCTCTAATAAGGACCTGGGAATGCTGGTATTAGTGGTAAGAAGGAAATTGATTAAACATAAAGAACTAAGATTCGAATTCTCGTGAAAAGAAATGCTCATATTTAGTGTCTAACAATATCATAAATAGGATTATTTTTAATAGAAAAATATCTGTGTAACAAAAAAAATTGTCTACAAGGGATAAAAAAAATGTTTGTTACTCCCTTGATTTCCGGTACTAGAAGTAGTAGCTAGATTTGTCTCTTATATTTATTAACTTTTTTGTATTAATTTACTTAATTTATAAATTAATATATAATCTAATGTTACATATGGGTATTTTAAAAAAATAATGTCACATTTATTATAACTAATTAATTCATATGAATTTCTCATTCTATCCAAATTAAGTTAGTGACTATTGTATCAAGAATTAGTGGGAGTAACATTCCATTAAAAGAGGCTATTAAAAGTATAATTAATTAATTCCGTCCAGGTTGTTTGGGAACAAGGACACAAATTTCATAGAATCATCGATCTAAAGTAATGGACTTTTGTAATTGTAGTGGATAGACAAATTAAAATTTCCCGTCAGTCCAAAAAACAAGGAAAAAAAAATTAAAATTTCCCTTTAAAAAATGATTTTCCCCCCCGCCACACTGGAAATAATTGATAATATCTTGCCACTACAATTAATGAATCCCGAATCATCTGCTTGAGTTCTGACAAGTTTTTAGTCAAGAATAAATGGTGCCTCTTTCAAAACCACCCTCACCGACAAATTTGTATTTTTTATTTTTGAAAATTGTGATGGAACGGAATTGCTTAAATTGCAAGTGAAGGAACATTGATGCCTGAACATAACATTAAAAATGATAGACGCAACCTCATTGGACGGCGAAAGTTTACCCGACCATAAGCCGTTAAACGTAACGTTAAACCAGGTAATGACAGGCCAAGAAGACACATGAGACCTGATATTTAAGTCTCAACTTGACAAATTAGATCATTCTGGGAATTGCAAGCATTTTTAAGGAAGAAAATCTTGTTTGTTACACCAACTCCAGGAGCAGAAAATGGACTTCTATTATAACTTACATTGGTTTGGTGTAAATACAGCACACAGCAAAAATAAACCTCCCAAAAACAAATGAAATCAGCTACAAAGATTTGGTATGCACACGCCAGCATCAGGATTCTGTTGTTCCTTCCAAATTCTTCCTGTAACTCTAAGCTTGAGTTCCTTCCTATCCCCACCAGAGAAAAATAAGGCCATGTTTCGCTGGATAATAAGGCCATCATGGCTATCCCTAACTTTCCGGTGGCTATCCCGGATACTTCGGGGAGTACCTTCCCATATAAGTTTCCTACCGTTTGCCCCAACCTCTAGGCTATAACTGTAGTTTCGAGCTTCATTCTCATCACCCATAAAACGAAGGAATGCCATGTAAACAGGAGCCATGCCAAGCTGAAAAGCTTCGAAGTGAAGGCAGAAGTACTGGCCAAAACAATGAAAGACCTAACAAAGATAAAACACAAAAATCACGCGGGGAAGGAATATGCTTAGACAAGACCATCATAGCTGCTAGAAAGTTTACTAAAATACTGTTGTCTTATACTCTAGCAGTGACTAAGCCTTGAATATGGATAATCTATGTATAAATCCATTTGCAACACAGGTGGGTCTTGCAGTCAAGCTCCCTTCTGTCTTTGTACTCGAGGACCAATCTCCGTCTGGCCTGATGTTCCAATATCTTTTTGTCATTTATCCCCACACTCTCTCTCTCTCTCTCTCAAATGTATTAAAACGCTTTCCACCATAGCATTGATTTCCTTCGAAGTGATCTCTCTTCAGAACTTCATGACTAAGTAAAGGTTTATGAACAAATGGTAGTGATTAGACAGTACTGTACATAAGTTGTATGCAAGTTATTTTATAATTAAAAGGAAGTATTAGCTTAACAGGAAAGATACGACAAAGCATACCAACCAACTACCCAGCTGAAGGAAAAAATGCAAGTCTTACCGTGAGCATCCAAGTTGCATTCTCTACTTCACGGGGATTTGATTTCACGTACCGATGATTGAAAGTACAACCTGTGTGCATATCTACCTTGTGATCGTCCCTCAAATGAGCAACAAGGAATGGGATATCCCCAGCAACAGAGCATTCAGATCCAGCATAAGGGCAATTATATGGTCTGAAATTGCAGACTGCCTCATGCTTGAGTTTGCTGTAGTAAGGAAAGATTTCTGGGCATCCAAGGGAATAATACTTGCATGGTAACTCAAGTGATTCAGCCACCTTCTCAAGTGCTAGACACCTAATATCTCCAAGTTCTTGTCTACAAGTTGGACATCGATTGTGAACTCTTGTTTTGCATGTGGAACACAGTGTGTGCCCATTGTGGCACTGCAAAGAATCTCATTGTTAGTTGTTACTCTAATGTTGTAAACAAACCAACATATAAACATATAAAATACACAAATTTAGTAGTGTGAATCAATGAACCAATGTTCATAAGATTAACTAACTTATTTTCACCCAAAATGATGAAATAGAGACGATAACTGGGAGTAAAGAAAGATAAAGCTTCAGAGACAGGAAAGTTTCGGCCTAAAACTCAGACTCACTTTAGTAACTATTATTTCAGCTTTTTGGGCAAATATTACACTTGCACATAGAAAATAATCACAGACATACAAATTTAAAGATTAAAGTAAACTTGAATGCCATAAGTAATTTTTTGCCATTTATTGAATATTCAAAGAATAACTTCTCAGTTTGGCTAAAAACTTGTTTTGTTGAAGGCCAAAAAGAAAAGCAATCCTTACTTTACCTTCTCTTTTTTATTTTTCCCACTGAGTATCTGTTACCCAGTAAATACAGATAAATCAAAAATAGGTTTGAATGGCATGTTTCATCCCACCTATGACAAAGCGTTCACAAAAAGTACTGGCCAGTCCGATAACCTTAACACACTCAAATGACTAAATATTTCACTGCCATCATCTCACCATTAACACCAAAGATGCATGCTAAGGAGAACATGGAGAATGAAACAGTATTGACCCTTTTAACGCAGCAATATTGATCACACTTCCAGACCTTCCTCTCATATCAAGAACATCTTCTAATGTTTGTAAGAGGGAGAGAAGACATTCTAAACGGACTTTTCTGCTGTTGTGGATCACTGACCTGTCCTTTCAAGTTTGATATAATCTCCAATCTGAGAATAAAAATTATTCCAATCTTTCTCCATAGTCTAGTAGAGAATACAGCAATATGAAACCCCTAATGTTGATCGACAGTCAGCCGATTGACTCAAAAATCAAAATACATGAATCAAGGCCATGAGTGAACTATATAGTGCTGTTATTATAATCCGTTCATACCAATACTTCGACCTGGGTGAATCCTAATACCCAACATTCTCTATTTAATTCACTGGTCTAACTGAAACTTCGAGCTTTAAGACATCTGACCAACATGCAATCACTATGTGAAAAAGAAAAGGCTAATTTGCAACATAACGCTTAACCTTGCCCATATATCTGTTAATCATGGAAATACAAAGGTTAAACTAATTGTACCATGTTAGATATCTCAACTTGGTGCCTTTCGTTGGAAGTTTTCTTACAATTCTACAGGAGTCATTGCTTAACTCATCCCTTCAACTTAACTCTCCCAGACATATAGTGCTCTACCCACAAGAACCAAGTCCAAACTAGGAAACCAAATCTAAGGAGCATCAAGGCCAAGAGATGCCACTAAACTTACCTGTGTCTGGATTTCAACAAACCTCTTCAACAAATCCACTCAATCCCACCTCAAAGCCATCAAATTCAACAAACAAGTACGGAAAATTAAGGGAGCAATGAAAAGGAAACAAGCCCCTCACCCGATAAACAATTATACAAGTAAGTTGATGAAAGAGAATACAATTGAAATAGAAATCGTTGAAGGAACTAGCCTGATGAATTGGTGGGTACATTGAATTGGTACAGACAGGGCACTCCAACAATTCGTGGACACTGGTTGCGGGAGCAATGGCCGTAGGACCCATAATATTGTTGTTATTGGTGCCTCCATTGCGAGGCTTGGTTGAAGAAAACTCAGAATGAAGATGGGGGTGGGGATGCAGACTATGGTGTTGGATCTCATCCTCATCCATGCCATCTGAGGACGAAACACACTCGATGCTGTCCAAGTCCATCACTCACCGAAAATCCCCTCGAAGCGAAGCAAGATAAAAAAGAAAGAAACACCCAGTAATCAAAATAAAAAATTTCCCCAAAATTTATCTGGGCATTTCCTTCTCAATATCTTCTTCCCTCAATTCTCTTCGTTCTCTCCTTTTTCCTTTGCTTTTCCAGGAAATTTACAAGGGAGAAGAAGAAAATAGGAGAAGGAAGATGGGGATTTTCATGGATCGATGAAGCGGATGAAGTTGAACGCGTGGATTCCGACAGGGCAAACTACTTTCTTTCGGAAGAACAGGTTCCTTTCTTGGCTGGCTCTCTCCCACCCTCCCTCTCTCTCCCCCCAAACGAAGAGAGAAGAATGGTAACCGTTAAATTTCAAGAAATTAACGAGCAGTTGGATCAATCCAACGGTGGCTAAATTTCACTTATACTTTTCCTTTTTTATTGATGTGGAATTTTATTTTAAAATCTGATAGAGCAAAACAATACAGTACGATGTTATAAATAATGACGAATGACCCCCGGCGCCCGCCTGCCTATATTAACAACTAGATTCTTCACGTGTCCATGTCTTTTTTTTCCCCAAAATTTATTTTTGAAACCAAAAAATAATGTACTCATGCATGAAATAATTACCTCTTATTTTTAATATAATAACTAATTGATTAATTTAAATAAATTAAAAAAACTAGTTAAATTAGTTATTTATAATAAATATGTATTGTTTTTTTTAAAAATATCCTTACTAATGAGGTGTATTGACTAGAATTATTATTATAAGGATTATCTTGAAAAAATCAATAAATATGAGAGATAAAGTGGATCGGAGTCTTATATTTAGAATCAAAACAAAAATAAAATAAGTTCTTATATTAAAGACCAGAGTAGTACTAAATTAATATTTATTTAATTAAATTGAATAAATTAAGTAAATCAAATTGATTAATTAATTACAATTAATATGGCATGATTTTTTAAAATTTTTTTATAACGTTAGATTATATGTTAATTTATAAGTTAGTTAAAGTAGTTTAAGGAAAAAGGATAAATACTAAAAATAAAATTAACTTAGATATTATGTTTAACATCAAACTCAAATTTCTAATTAGCTTTTACACAAAAAATTGGGGGTGAAAACTTACCATGGAGTTGGTGACAAAAAGAATTTGGGCCATTTTATAAAATTTAAATAATACTGATTGTTATTTTCAATTATTAAATTCTAATAATGTGTATCCGAAATAATTCAAAATGTAAAACAATATCAAATTTATAATTATCAGCTTATCAAATAAATAATATTTAAGTGTAAAAATTAGAAGTAAGATAATAAGAATACAACCTCAACACTCCGTTGGCGTTGGACAACCCCATCAAATCCAAATCCGGACGCGTTAAATTATAATTGAGATTTTCTCTATTTAAATTATTTTATTTAAAAAGGAAAAATTACAAATAAAAACCTCTTAATATGTAAAATTATGATTTGGAACTCTAAATTTGAAAAATAGTAAAGAAGGACCCGGTCTTACTTTTATAAATATGAAATGTGGGTGAAATGTCTGAAATGCCCCTAAGCCAAATTGTGATTTGGTCTACTGAAGTTGTCATTCGCTAAAGTGAATTTGTCATTTCTCATAGTTAACTCGTCATTTGACATACTCTCAGTCAAGTTGTGATTTGGTCTACTGAAATTGTCATTCACTAAAGTAAACTTATCATTTTTCATAGTCAATTTTTCATTTGGCTCAGGGGCATTTTAGACATTAAACCACTTGTCATCTGGAACCAGATTTTTATTTGCTATTTTCCAAATTGAAGGTCTCAAATCGCAGTTTTACATATTAAGGGGTCTTTATTTGTAATTTTTCCAAAAAATAAATAAAGCTTTGACAAAAACGAATATATTATCTTTATTCCCCCAAAAAAATAAAAGATGACGTAACGAATAAAAAATAATATTTTCTTTTGGCCCATAGAAAAATGATTTCCTATAGCTAAATTATCGGCGCATAAAGTAAAACAAACGTTGAGATCATAGAAGAAGGAATTTTTTTTGTGTGGCAAAAACTTATGTTTCTATAAAGCACAAGAAATAATGGAAGGCACCTTAATATGGATAGCGAGACGTCAAGTCCTAGTCACGTAGATGTAAAGATGTAATCACAGGACTAGACATTTGAAGCTCCAAACTGTGAAAAATAAATAAAAGAATAATAATAAAAAATTCGACATTTAAAAATGAAAACGAAATGTATTTTTTCCTCTTTAGTTCATATTTTAATTTCATCATTGTTGTGTTGTCTCACCCACTTTTTGATGATTCACTGGGAATGGTGGATGCAAATGCCTTTTGGTACAATTTGTGAAAGGCATATTGGCCCTACCAATCACTTTCTTTGCTCCTAAACGTGGCTTCTTATAGTATTCCATTATTACTCCCATTTCATTATAGATCAATATCCCTATATTAATTAAAAAAAATCATTAAGGGGTGGCCATCATGATTATTCATGGCGAGAGATTTTTCCTTCTTTTTTTTTTTTGAGCTGAACATGGTGAGAGATTTTTCATTTTGTGAGTTTTTGCAATAATGTTAGGAAGAAGAATGTCTTTCAACTCCATAAGTATGTTCCCTGTTGCGCTCCTCCTATTTTTAAAGGCAGAAGTTAGATAACTTATTATGAAAATTAAAAAATAATAATTAAGTTAATTATTTATAATAAATATGTATTAATTTTTCAAAGTATCCTTTTAATTATTTGTATCAAGAACTACATTGATGGATAAAATCCCTTTTGCTACGTATAACAAATAAAATTATTTTAAAAAAATATAAATTTAAGAGATCAAGTCAATTGGGATCTTACTAAAGTACATTTCTCAACTTTTTATTCTTTTTATTTAAAAACGAAAAAGTACTAATCTTTGGCTGGTGCCAATGTCACCATTTAAATCAAGCCATTTTACTTTTGGGCCATCAGAACAAGCGTATCATTTTCAGGACGCATTGAGGATCTGCCGGGAGCTGAGCTCAGGCTTGGGAGACGCCCCCTTGTATAACTTTTCCTCCGTAATTTATTTTTTTTTAAAATTAATGAATTAAGTTAACTGAAAATAAAATATCAAAGCTGACAACTTGATGGCACATTAGTGATGTGATAGAATACTATTTCCAGTTGACCCACCACATTTTATTTTCATGATATTCCCAGGACGGCATTTAGGAATGTCTGAAGGTTTCAAAAGCATCTTCGCATTAATAATCATATCACCTAAAAATATAAATAAATGAAGAAAGGAAGCATCTATGAAAGCATTATATGAAGCTCTTCACTAACTCATGGTGGCCACTAACACGTATAATTATCATCATCATCGTCATCATCCAGACCCGTTATCTTTAAATTTAAATAGATATCTACATCTTCATATCAATCTCAGTATTCTTACTTTTTTATGAACCCAGATTGATGTTAAGTAACTGCTAGCTGGCTACTAAGACTGATGAGAAGAACACACAATAAGGATCCTCCGAGCAATGCTCCTACGATATACATTTTTTGGCAGATCAACAATGCCCAAAACTTGTTACCAAAATCGGCTTGGACATTTGGATTGAGCATGTTTGTATAAATTATCCAATAAATGAGCCAGCTTGTTATGTACAAAGGAAACTACAATCTATATATATGTGTGTATATATCAGCACGAAGTTACATGTTGGCAACAACAGAATGAAGTTCTGTGTCTGCTTCATGGTCCCTGTCTGAAACTTCCGTAGACTACACACAGAAACAAGAAATGATTAAGATTTCAAAACGTTGGGGGAAGTGATAAGAAAGGATGAAATTAGATGGTGCCAAAAGACGCATACCTCAGTATTACTTCTGTGTTCTTCAAGATAACGACCCAGTGCACCCTTGCCATAAAGGATTTTAGCTCCACGGCCACGCCCCTGATGTTCAACGGCTTCTTCATCAACAACAACAGCGTCTATAATGTCATCACCCGTTCTGACATCAGGAATCTGCATGGAAAATTACAGCCAAATGAAATGGCCTATGTAATTGTATTAATATGCAATCGTCAAATTCCCCAGTGAGAGGTAATGATCATCATCCCAAACTCTGGCAATAACAACAATACACAATATTACTTTCGGTCCTAAATATAAGATCTAGTTTTCTTATTTAGGACCGGAGGTAGCGTATATAAAGAGAGAAATGATCCAGGGCTAGCTTAAGTAATAGGTGCTCAGGGTGGAGTTTAGGTGTGTGTAGAGGTCTAGGATTCAAATCCTTCTGATGTGACCCAAAATAGAGAGAGGTCAATATAGCATGACTACTGCAGATGAGACCTGCCTAGTTTGAGTAATAAGTGCAAAATCGCAAAACTGTAACATGTGCTGTCCTTCACGAGTTGGCTACAGAAAGAAACTGAACCTTAACTACTATGTAATGCTATTAAGGGTAACTCAATGAAGATCCTATATTATAAAGGCCACTGTCTTATACCACATAAAAACAATTAACATATTCTTATTATTTTTACTTAACATACATATATGGCTTGCAAATGATTTTGGTCTCATGGTACACTCCAGAAATCTTTAACATAAAAATAGGGAAGCCATACCTAGGGGGCATTTCTTTTAGGTCCCAAGCACTCCCCTGTCCTCTAGATTACATTATAATTACAAATTATATGAATAATATAAAACAATGGAATGTATATAGGAGCATATGTCAAGGTGCTACTATTTAAACCATGTTTTACACAAGTTGCCTAGAGCCATTGAGATTCATCATGTCTTTAATGCTATCAATCCGCGCTAAATTCACTAGCAGGACTTCCCTTCCTGTCAAAACCCCCATTACATTACTCATCTAAATAAGGAATGGCATACCTCATACATGGCATCCACCAATACATTCTCTAATATGGACCGTAAGCCCCGGGCACCAGTATTCTTAGATATTGCTTTTCTGGCAATCGATCTTAGGGCATTTTCTGTGAAATGCAGCTTCACCTGAGAAACAAAGTACAGTTTAATTGGTTGTTTGTCAGAACAATCGTTATTCAAAATATTTTAACCTAAATGGCAATCAATTCCCCATCTCCATCAATACACAGGTTTGTTCATGAACCAAAAATCTAGAGAGACTACATACTGTTGTGCAACATCCATGGATATAACAGGAGTCACGAGAAAACTTACTCCATTCATTTCGAACATTTTCTTGTATTGCTTCCCTAGAGCATTCTTTGGCTCGGTAAGAACCTATATAGCACATTGAGAATTGCAATAAAAATTGGACAAAAAAAAAGAACAAAGATTATACCATAATATCCCAAGTCCGCTATGAGCTGAATTGTAAATATTGCCAAATGAAAAGGAAAAAACTTGCAAAAACATTTCCCACAAGTTAAACAGCCACTGGAGTATAGCCTACCTGAATGAGTTGACTTTCAGTTAAAGCTGACAAACTGACTAGGATAGGAAACCGCCCAACAAATTCAGGTATTAAACCATATGCGATAAGATCACTACTTTCAACCTGCCAAACGTAATGTAAATTTCCAACTTGTTAAAGCTAGTTGGTCAGTAAATAAAAGTAGTCCAGTACTCGGTCAAAAAAGCAACAGGACCAACGGCATGTGCTCACAGTTTCCAATAATGATGATGCAACAGCAGCATCTGTGACACCTCCTGTCCTCATGTTTGCACGTACAGGTGCCCCAAATCCAATAGAAGAATCCTGGCGCCTATAAGCGAATGAAATGAGTTCCAAGTTACAGAGAGGTGAATAATCCATATTAAAATCAATGCAAGTACAAAAGTAAAAATTGTGGAACCTTTCAGAGACTGTTTTCTCTAAGTCAACAAAGGCCCCTCCAACAATAAAAAGTATATCCTTTGTATCAATCTGCAAAGAAACACATATGGAAGAACAGTCATGAATGGATTTGAAATAAAAGAACTCTGTGGACGATATGCAACATGCCATGACTTCAGAGTAACAACAAAACCTTATGTCCACGTACCAATATATTGTCACCTCTAGGATGTTTTCGAGCTCCTTTCTCAGGAACATTGACAACCTTGATGGAAAAAAAGTGCCATAAATAAATAGAGAATGAATCACAAAAGCAGTTGTTGTGGATAATTGTAAAACAAGTTCACTTGATTTGAATGTTGTATCACTGAAATGAACTTACTGTTCCCTCAAGCATCTTTAATAATGCTTGCTGAACACCTTCCCCTGAGACATCTCTACTGATGTTAAGGCTTTCAGCCTGAAAGGTAAACAGCAGAAGATGCGGGATACAGTGAGGGGGGAAATGTTAAATTTTAATGAACAAACACAAACAATAATGGGGAAAAAAGGACATTCTAGGGGAACCTTTTTGGTAATTTTGTCAACTTCATCAATGTAAACAATGCCTTGTTGTGCAGCCGCCACATTGTAATCTGCAACCTGAAATTACGCGATGCACCATTAAATCTATTCATAAAATGCACATACAGTTACATAGCAGAGTTCAAATGAGATAAATAGGCTAGTTGCCAGCTTTTCTAACTAGAGGTAGAAATAAAAGGTGTGAATTATGACACAACATAAAAAGTGTGAACTATATCATCGAATGACGGATATTTAACTTAAACCTCAGACCATTCCATTGCCAATAAACCACAGGATGATAAAGTCTAATCAGGCCAACTTATTGAAAGCCAAACTTCATCTCACCCTAATAAATAATAATCATCAAGAGAATTTAAGAAAACAACAATGCTAAGAAGATATAAATGACAAAGGACAAAAGCAGATTACATGGACTAATAAATAGGCGTAATAGGCTTATACTGCTTTATTTGAACAATGCAAGTGGACTGGCAATTAGAAATTCTTGTGTAGAGAATTAGACTTTGCATCCTTTTGATGTTCACAAATCAACTAATTTAACAACTCAAACTTCCTTTTCAGCCTCCCACCATAATAATCCAGCATGGATACAGACATCATAGAAGACTAACCCTCTTTCCCACTACTTTGGCAAAGAGGTTTTGATTAGTAGACTGCAAAGAAAGACCTCTCTTACCTTCTGATGTCTGAAGCAACATTCAACTGTACCATGTTTATATTCCGGATATAGATAATATAGAAAACCCTTCTACCAAAATAAACAGATAAAAGAAAATAAAATAAAATAAACTTCTGACGCAGTATTATTTGACCAACACAGACACCAACCTAACATACTAAGAGTGGATGAAATATGCTTCTAAAAACTAATTTTAAATTATATATTACATGTTCAATTCACATATCAAATATCATCCAAGAAGGTCGGAAAAGAATTATTGACCTAGTCCCAGCCATTGAAAGAAAGCACAATGAATATAATGTATAATTAACATAAATATCAGAGTATTTACCATAAGAAGCTTGTATAATATTGACTCCACATCTTCCCCAACATATCCTGCCTGCAAAAATATGCTATCAACATTATAAAAATATTATCACAACAAATTTTACTTAAGGAAAATGCTTAGGTCAAGTTACTTATATCCATTATGTCAAGTTCTCCAACCACATATGGCCATGTGTTTTTGTTTTTTCCCATGTGGGTTTATAATTAAATGATATTAAATGCAAATATTTCAAAAATAGAACACATGATTGTGTGATTAGAGAACTTGACATAATGGATATAAGGAACTTGACCTATGTATGGTCCTTTATTTCATTGTCAATTAGACAAAACAATATTAACACTGATGGATAATACAAAAGAATCTTGGAATAAATACGAATATTCAAATCACAGGAGAAAACTAAATGTACATATATGTACACGCAAGAAAACAAGCATTAGCCAAATATACAGCTCCTAATTTGTCTGTGTTCATAATGCATATTAATTGTCCACAATTTTTGTGAACACATATAGTACACTGTTTATAATGTTTAGAGACCAAAGTGAATTACTTCATTGTATTTACTTTACTTAACTTGCCTGAGTGAGTGTAGTTGCATCTGCAATAACGAAGGGAACATTTACAAACCGTGCTAGGGTTTTGGCGAGTAATGTCTTTCCTGTCCTTGAAATGGCATCAAAGAAAAATTAGTTAGACTAGTAACCAAAAGTAACAATACGGTAAAATTACTCAGTGAGTATGATTCAAGGATAGAATCAAGATCGAATCAACATGCTATGACAAGGTGAAGGACTATAAAGCAGAGTTACGAACCTTAAAGGCAATTCTATTTAAGAGAAAAGTAAAAACTAATTCACCTGATCCTGTTGGCCCCATCAAAAGAATATTGCTCTTCTCAATTTCAACTCTATCTTCATCAACAGTATCGGCTTTGTCATTATGTGAATCTCCTGCAGGCCTAACGTTCCAAATAGTAAGAACAAGTCAAAAGTAACATCACTATTTTAGCGAGTCTTGGGATGCAATAACTATCTGTGATCAACAAAAGGGTGATAGTAACAGACATAATTGGCTTACACTTGTACCAAGCTCACAAGCAGAGAAGAGACAAGGAAAGAAATTGCAGTGTGCTCAAGTAGTATACTAACCACTTGTGCGAAGATTCATGAAATATTCTCTTATAGTGGTTGTAAACTGCCACAGAAAGCACCTGCATTTGAGATACATAGTTACGGTAACCTGATACCCCAAAAAAAAAAAAAAAGTGTACGTCTTCCCTTTTGTAAAAGCATTGTAGGCGAAGAAGCGAAGCAGTCCCAAGCAAAATTATTGAATCATATATTTTCTTGGGTATAGTTACCGCATTATATTTAATCAAGCAGACAAAACATGTAGCATACACAGGTCATCCTTAGTAGATAACCAGGTAATCATGTGTAAGCTCACCAACTTCGCCTTGAACACCAATAAACAGAGAAGAACAATAACGCATTACAACTAGCATTCTCCTTTAAGCATATAGGCAAGGACTTTACAGCTAATAACCAATTAAGTAATACAACTGAGTACTACGACAAACATAATGAGAAAAGAGTCACCTTCTTGGCTTTCTCCTGTCCAATTACAAATTTGTCGAGTCCCTTACAAATCTCCTTTGGCGTTGGAAGATTATGCCCCAAATTGGATCCACCCCAGTCCTCATCCTTTGAATTCGACCCAGAATCACCTCCTGAACCAGGACTAGGACCGCCGCCGCCGCCGCCGCGGACAACATTAAAAGTCGTATTTCCCGGCCGAACAACAATTCCGCCACCCGACCACACCTCGGGCGGGTCCCCGTATGAACAAGTAACAAAGTTGGACTCACTGCCCATTTTGTCACCTAAGTTTTTATTACAATTCTGAGCTTTTCCCCTACCCTCCATAAACTGGGTGCCCTTTTCGATGAAGTCGCCGCGCAACGAGACGGGCTTGAAGGAAGTGAAGTGATAGGGAGTATTCATGAAGCGCTCATCCCACTTTGTGCGACGCGTACAATGAGAACTGGGCATGCGACCAGCATGCATATAATTGTACACAAAATATCTGAACTGAACGAGAGTGAGAGAGGCCGTCTCCTTGTAAGGCTTCGATCGAAGCACGGCAGCCATGTGACCCGGTCGAAGAGTTTCACGCAAAGTTGAATGATACTACACTGAAAAAGTAAATTTTGGGAATATATTGTAATAGGATAGAGCGCGAACTGGGTGGGTTTGGCTTAAATTCAGCTAATCGTATGGGTGAAACTTGAAAAAGAGATATGTTACAGCTGAAGATAGGAAAGAAGATGAAGATGGTGGAAGCATGGACAAGTTGGAAGATCAAGAATATGTGAATTCAGAAAACAGAGAGGCCTCGAGAATATCTAACGTTGTTAGACGGAGTACGAATTGGAGGCAGAAAAAAAACATCGGGAAGAGTAGAATTCCCCCTTTCTGTGTTATGGTTCGGAGGTGATGCTATTTTTTTTTATCAGCAGTACAAAATCATGTAAAACGAGGCATTCTTTTTTCAGTTCTAGATACAAAACTCATTTTATAATATAAATTTATATTATAAAATATGTTTACTTTATTTTGTTACCTATTTATATTCTCTCTCTTTTTTGGGTGGCAGGGTGTCAGGGAAGAAACCCGCACAAAACAGTGCTGCCGCCGCCCTGAAGTGAAAATAATACTCGTTTAAGGTTGTCCAGAAAACTGGTTAAGGATGTTGCAGTGAAGTTGTCTTTCTTCCCTCTTTTTCTCCGGTTTTAAAACTCTTTTTTTTTTTACAAAATAAGTACGAGAGGGTGCTAAACTATCGTCTTGCTGTTTTTCTTGTCGAAAAATCTATCGTCTTACTGTTGAAATATACTCCCTTACTAAGATAGAGAGAAATGTTTTTATTAATCCTATTTTGTTCTTTATTTGTTGTAATATATATAGTTATTTTTTTTAAAAGTATATATACTAAGTAAAGGTAAAGTTGACAAATTATTATATTCTAAAGGAGAGTTAATATAATTTAATATTTTTCTTAAAACATGCTAAAAATAAGCATAAGTGCTAATCTAGTTTATGTTTTGTTTTCCTAGGGTATACGTGTATTCGTTCATTTTTTATTTATTATGTGCATTGTATAAATTTCAATTTCTGTAAAATTATATATATAATTCAAATAAAGAAAATAATAGATAAATAAAACTATGACACACCCGGAATTTTCAGAAATTCAATGAATTTCCAGAATTTGCCCAGTTTAAATATATTTAACTTTCCATTACATTAAACTAATTAACATGCTAATAAGTCACTAATGTAACATGTTATTACATGAAATCACAAGGATATGATAATTATAATTTAACTTAGAATATAAGAATATACTTTCTCAAATTTATATTTGGCTTTTCATTTTTATTCTTGTTCTTTTTCTTACACTACCACCAATAACCCTCTTTTCACGGAGGAGGGATCAAACTTGAAATCAACTCAGCTTGCTAGTGCAACCTATTTCAGAAGCACAAAGCGCAATTCCATGCATGTCACATTTACACTCCAGGATCCCAGGCCAATAAATTGAAGTTGAGAATTGGTAAAATACAAAAAAAGGGGGCCTACTTTGTATCATACAACTTGCATATCCAAAACCAAAAGGGGGAAAACCACCACTGCACAATACAGGTTTCCTGTAGTGTTTCCCACGTTTTGTATGATGATGACAATTAGACCTGTGCAAAAAGAGTACATTCTATCAAAAGCACCCAATAAAAGCAAAAGACTGAACACAGCAAACGCTTCAAAAAAATGGCTCACACATGCACAAGCCGCAAGTTCAACCCATTTAAATCAATAAATCACGGAGCCTTTCATTTATTTTGTGTGCAGTGGAACCCTAATTTTGAGAATAACGCAAGACGGCTTAAGATAACATCAGATCAAGAACGAACTCACTCATATCCTCCGCATTAATCTCATGGCTTCAGTTATAGCAGCGTTGGCAGCATACAGTGCCATCTTCTTTATCTATAAACAAATAATTGTATGGTGTAAAGAACATCTTAAACGCAGTATGTTGGAATTCTCTTAGTATAATAGCACATAGTATAAAGCCTAATAGAAGACAAACATTTAAAACTCGTGTATTGAATAAATTACTAATCATTTCGATAAATACTCTGGCAGTTCTGAAACTAAATAGAAAGAATGAAATCTGTGACATTATTGCATAAGGAATAAAGCATTCACAAGTCTAAGATCAATGAAAACACTTCATAATAACATCAGGACTGAATAGCGCTTGGGTTGAGGTCATAATGTGATATAGATTAACTTTACCTCCAGTATATCTTCCTTCGATCTATGTTTCTTCGGAAGCAGCCGAAATTCCTCCGTCAATCGAACACACTCTTGAACATTTTCAGGTGAAACAAAGTCTAGAGCCACTTTTATGCAAGACTGGGAGAAAACACTCACACAGACACAAATGTTTCAAACTTGAATAAGGAAACTTCCCGAAGTTAAAAACTTGCAAATGACTGATCAAGGATGGCTACATATAGGATGGTTATGTACAATTGTGATCAGTAATGTTGGTTTTTTTTTCCCCTCTCCTACCTTCTCTTCCCCACCCCCACCCCCACCCCCTTTCTACCGTTCCTAGCCTTGCACCCTAAAGAGGCATATGACAGTTTGAGATGTGTGGGTTTATATTTTTACCTGTCTATTCCTCACTTGATGCGGGCACCCTGCAGGTATGAAAACAGCCTCGCCAAGGTGTTGCTCAAATGTCCATGGTTCAATGCCTGAAGCGAAATTCCTAGTTGCATAAATTCAGCCAAATGACATAACTAGTTAAGACACAACATCATACCAAATTCTTCCTTTAGCTGCTTTTTATGTCTTTCGTTTAGATAAAGAGTCTGGTCATGAATTGGATGTATTATCTGAAAAGCAATAAGAGCAGGTGAATTAAGAAAAGAGCATCAATTAAGCAAACTAAGAAAATTTACTAGACACGCACAGAATTCACAGGAAGATTATTTATGTGGCGGAATTCTCTGTAGTGTTTTTTCAGGTACTCCATCAGCACCGGCACATCTTGCCTGCGAAATATGTCCCATACAGCACTCCCGTATTGGGTCTCTAACGCATCATCATTTTCAAGGAAAGCTTTTGCTGTTCTCGTATCATTTCTAAGTGACTCAATTTTGTGATTCTTGATTTCAGAACATGCCCCTGCAAAATTTAACCGACTGTATGGTTTTTCTTCTTCTGTTCTAACATCAGGCTGATTACAGTCTAGAAGATTCAAATGTCTTGCAAAATCCTTTATCGCACCTTGTTCACAAGACTTGTGCAGCATGGAGTCACGACCCGTGTTAGTCCCCTCTTTCAAAGAGCTATTAGTGTCAGTGTCGCTCACATTTCACAGAATGATATTGAATGGAAACATTTCACCCCCTAGTGAAGAAAAAAATCTTACCAGCACAGGAACTGTCACAATCATGCTCAACGTTGGGAATGATTCCATTAGGAGACTCCTCAGCACACATGCACGTGCCTTTTGATTCAGATTGTTCTGTAAAATTTGTTGAATTGACCTGATTTACCCAGGCTGGGAGAGTGCATAATTTCAAATCAATGTGGAAGGTACATATACCAGGTTACATTCACAAAGCCCGTTAGTTTCACGCATACCATAAGTTTTTTCTTTTTCATGACTGTCTTTTGTGGATGTTCCAGACAGAATATGGTCAGGGGATGAAATTCCTTCATGATGTCCATCATGTGATAACGAGCTTTTTTGGACAGCATTCTTAACTTCACCATGCGTCCGTTCAGAGTCTTCTTTCTGAAATGAAGAAAAAGAATTATGACTATTAAAATAAGATGTTGAACCTTGCATACAAATTGTCGATTACCGCCCCAAGCAATAACTTACTTCAAGTTTGGGAGAAGCTGCACGTTTTAGAGCGCAAGCTGCAGTATATGCTCTTGAGGGTCCCAAATCTCCAGAACCATTCCGCTGTTCATTCATATTCTCTTCCTCTGATACCTGGCTTTTAAGTACAGTATAGTCTCCCACGATAGTGTCTTCTTTTCTAGGGCTTTTAGAACCCTTGTTCGTATCCAGGCAGCGCCGTTTTGGCTTTTTCCTACAAGAAGTCAATCCTTCATTCTTCCTGTCATAGAGTGCACACATATCTTCAGCTTCATGCTTTTTCTGTAATTTGATTATGGCTTTTCTTTGCTGTGGTGGTCTTTTTACTTCAGCTGTATGTGTCAATATATTGACCTGATCAATTAACAGCAATCAGCTAAAAGGAGCAATCCTAGAGTACACTGGTCATACTGAAGCATAAAGACAATAAGAGATGGAGAAACACAAAGTGAGATGCAATGTGGGACAGTAAAGTATCAATGTTCCTCAAAACATTCAAACTCTTGACTCTGGGAAGCTAGGACACCTCTCTCTCTCTCTCTCTCTCTCTCTCTCTCTCTCTCTCTCTCTCAAACAGCTATAAAAACGACTGCATATAGAACAGGAACCAAACAGAATCATCAAGATTTTACTAGACAGGTAAAGCAGGTATGTATCTAACGACAATATGCGCACATCCTCATGGTATAAAACCCTTCTGCACCCAAAGGGGGGGGGACAACTCCACCAAAGTTCTTTCTTTGCCCCAAAAACTAGACTATGGTCTGAAACAGGTTGCAATATTTATGACGTACGAATAGTGTGGCTTCCTATATGTTCAAATTAT
>NW_021633877.1:0-26309 GCF_004799145.2 Neltuma alba
AATTATTTCTAGAAGCTCCTTGCGGGTGAAGGAGAGTAGAGCATATTTCTGGCATCTTTTGATTGTCGAGCAATCTCTTGAACTAGCTTTTGTTTGTCTTGCAAATTCAGTGCGCCACATTTTGCAGGGCCAAGAAGACCTGTGGTATGAATGACGGTTAGTTTGAATTGTCCCCTTGACACGGACATTTAAACACCTATTACTCATCCGCCAAAAATATTAAAAACAAGATGCCCTAGCCTGTGGAAGCAATAACTTCAAAATATTGCAGAATGAGCAGGCTGGAAAAGAAGGACAGTGAAGTGACACCTTGTTTAATGTATCAGCAGTCAAACTCAAGCCCAGTTTAACTATAGTGACAATAGCATATGGAATATTCAGGTCGCTTTCTATATGTTTTTTCCAATCCAGCTAACAGAAATCACAAAATTCTCAACTACAAAGACCATTAACTGCCCTTTTGTTTTCTATTTCTAACCGATTGCTATCATACACCTGATAGATTCCCAACCTATAATATACCCCTGAATAATGTGAAGGAGGTGCAATAAATCCAAGGGGTAATAAAGAAGATTTTACAAATTACATAAAAGCTTCATATACATTTATGCTTAAGGTGAAAGCATGATCACGTTGTAACGTGGCTTCAGTTACTATAGTCCATAGGCATAAATAATAACAGAATCAGCCGCATTTACAGCACCAATACCACAATATGAAAAAACAAATGTTATGGTGAGACGGTTGTGTTTCTACAAATTTTTCCCAGTCAAATACGAGTTCTACAGGACCCCATTAATGTCTGGAAAAGTTGGTACGAGTAAGAAACCATTATCGGCAAAAACATATAAAGCATCATGGGGTTCATTAAGGCACACCACAAGATATACATTATTAATTTAAAAGTTTCAAATTCGACTGTACTTTTTTTTAATTATAAGGGCAAGCACTAAAAGCTTGTATATAGTCAAAATCGAACCCACAGCTTCATAATTATGAGAGAGCTTCCATGCTACTATGGGACAGGGTCATTGGCAAAGCCGACTGTACTGATCAAATGAGGATGGTGCCCATATCCATATTCAGCAAATCCACCCGGCGCGTAAGACCCCCACCCATTCCTTCTCCAAGAAAAAAAGGGGTGGATAATCAACTGATGGAGTGATTTCATGGGTATGACCATAATAAAGAAAGATTTTTTATATGACGGATCAGTGATTTAACCACGTACCCAAATACATGGAGGGGAAAGAACAGAAATAAAAAAAAATTATTAAAAAAATAATGAAGAAATGATGCACAAATTCCTATACACAAGCTTTTTATGCCCTCTTCTCAGGGTTTGTGTGATGCTAACAGGTAATCAGCGAAGTAGAAACGCAGTGCACCCAAACCGAGAATGAGAAGCAGAAGGAAAAATAGAGACGAGAAGACACAGCTCGAACTACCGCGAAAATGCAAGCTCAATAGAACCCCAGGACAGTTCAGTGGTGTTGAATAGGCAGTGAGAAATTATATAACCTACATTGTCAAAAGCACAGCCCCCACGACCAAATAAAGGGAAATAGAGCGAGAACAGAAAGCGATAAACACCAGAGGTAACAAAAACCGTAAAACCCCACGCAATGACAAGAGAAAACAGGGAAAAAATAGGAGGGGAATGAACCTGGATGCGCCGAGTTCGTTTCTATAAAACTCTCCTCTTCTTCGCTCATGATGCTGGAGAAACCAGTGTACGGTTTATCTCAGTAGTATTACTCGTAGAGAATGAATTGATGGAGAGAGAAGGAGAGAAGAGAGGAGAGAGAGCAAACAAGAGGGGGTCCAAGGCAGAACTGATGGTATCATGAAAGCAATAAATACCGAAATACAAAATTTATGACATAATGTGAAACAAGGCATAAATAAATTTCCAAAAAAAGAGAATACCAAAGTAGTTTTTATTTTCATTGATTTTTCTCCTTTTTAATCATTATTAATTCTCTTTCGATGTATTCTTCATGCTGAGCTAATGCTCAGTCTGCAATCTGCATGAAACAGCCCACGCGCCAAGCACCTCCTCTTCCTTGAGATGAACGAGAATTTCGGTTTCAGTTTGCAGTGAGTGTGGGACATACTAAAAGAAAAGGAAAACTAATTCAATGCCGTTCCTTCATCTGCCTCCGTGATTCTAGTCGGATTCTTATTTTTTAAGAAAAAAACTTCTCTATAATTGTCAACAGTATAAAATAAAAAGTTGCTACTAAAAAAACTTTACCTCATGAACAATTAAATTGCCAAGATCACGTATATGTGCTTGTTTGAATTTATTTATTTTAAATAGTTTTATAATTGATATGTAAAATGAATTTTATCTCTTGAAACTTATAATTATTTTATTAAGTGTTCCGGAACAACTTAGTAGTTTCGGAAAATTATTTTATTAAGTCTTCTGAAACAACTCATGAACAATCTAAAATAGTGCACCGATCTCTTTCTTTTGGCAATGAAAAGGAAAAACTATATCCCATAGGAGTGGCATCCAATCCTTGATCACTCTCCCCGTGGGGGCCGATTTCTTTATGAAGAATATTTAAGACATTCTAAACTTCCTTTTTTTATTATGATTCTCCTAAAAATTATATATTTTAAAGCAGATTTCAAATAGAGAAAAAAAAAAAATAGAGTGAGTCTGCGGTTTCCAAACTGGACGCATGCGTGCTAATCCATCTTTTCAAACCACTGTGAAAAAATTTCTCCACGTCAAATTGCATTCAAGCCCTTCTAATTTAAATTGATTCATCCTGATGATCTTCCGTTAGCCAATTCGACAACTTCCCTCTCTTGGCCGCATTCCACTTTCACTCTGCAATGATATAAGTATAGAATGCAGCCAGTCCCCCCCCCCGGGCGGGGGAAGATAAGCCCTATTTTGTTGGGAGTAATGAATGGAAGATGAGAAATTCCAATGAATTCAGTTTTCAAAAAGGACAAGTTTGCTTATAAAATTTTAACAAATACTACCTCTGGTCTTTAATGATATCCTGTTTGATTTTTATTTTGGTTCTAAATATAAGACCCTAGTCCATTTTGTCTCTCATATTTATACTTTTTTTTCCCAAAGTAGCCCTTCTACTAATGATAGTTCTAGTTAATACACTTGATTAGCAAGGATATTTTAGGAAAGACAACACCTATTTAGGATAAATAACTAACTCAACTTACTTCTTTAATTTCCTCAAATTAGTCATCTGGCTTTTATAATTAGGACCAGGGGTAGTAAAAGATATAAGAGTTTCGAAGCTTATATCAACTGATATTAATTTGCATATTCTCGCACTGTTTTTATCCATATATCACTCGCTGAACTCCGTATAGTGCCAATCAGGTTGGAGGAACGCACATGTACATATATACTCATTCATTAACATGATCCCAGATAACTCCTCTGCAACAATTTCTTCTATTTATAGCACTTAGCCACTAACCCCAATCTTCACGAAAGCCTTTCTCAAATAAGACACATCTTGTAACATAATTTATACTATAAAACGAGTCGCCTGTTTAGGACCAGAGAAATGAAGTGTAATAGGTGACTTTATTATATGCGTGCCTATTTGTACATTCAAAGAAATTCCCACCCTGCCCCCCAATAAAATGGATAATAAGTAATAACTCGGAATGCTTTAGAAAGAAAATAAAAACTAAAAAATGAATTATACAATGAATACTTAAGATAAAAAATTTAAAAATTAATATGCCGATACCCCCAACCCCAGAGATGGTAAAGTGATCAGAGATGAACGGAGTCAGAAGGAGGCCAAATAAACATAGTTCATCAGGTTTTTCTTTCTCCCTTTTACTCTGACCAATTGATTTCCTTAATGTTTTTTAGACATATAAATTCATGAATTAAGAGAATTCATTTTGAAAAGGTAAAAACGAAAATATTGATTGCAAACTTGATTTTTTTGTTTTTGACCAGGCAAACTTGATTTAATTACCGGAAATTTTAAGGACTACAGTGACGATACTCTCGTTTTAGAGCCCATAACACATGGGCTAAAGATGATCCATTTTAAACAAGAATAGGCCCGAGGATTTTGTTGGCAGCACGCTGAACACAAGAGGTACGAGTGTGTTTACAAAATTAATTATATATAATTTACTATGAAATAAATGGGACAACATTGGATCATATTATCAACAAATAGATTTAATTTAACACAAACGCCAACGAGCCTGCATAATTATACTCCTCCGGTTCAAAATACAAGCTTAATTTTCTTTAAAAAGTTTTTTTTATAAGATAACATTTACTTTTATCCAAACATTTAATGAGTTTTTTCTAATTTTATCCCAATATATTCTCTTTTCTGTTTAATTCGTTTATTATATCTTTTACTTATTTTTGTCATTAATAAAGGTACGTTACGAAAAGCAAATATATGCCTTACACATTTATTATTTTAAATTGATTTTAATTATTTTTTATAAATATAAATAGATAAAATTTAGTTTTATTTTAAACCGGAAGGAATAGCAGATACGCTGCCAAAAAAACGCATAATTATGGCAAATAAAGATGGAGATAAAGTATTGTATTGGTCTAATTATTAATGGCTACTGAATAAGACGGGCAATGCCATTAACGGCATCAAACCGACTTGGGTGCCCGAAATCCACGTAACGTGAGTACAGTATGGCCTATTAGGGGTGCACATGGGCAGGGCTGGGCAGGGCAGAACCCCTGCCCGATGCCCAGCCCGAAACATGAACGGGCTGCATTTTGCAGCCCGCTGCCCGGCCTGCCCATAGAAGCCCTAACCATTTGGGCTGGGCATGGGCGGGCTGGGCAGGGCGGGCTTTGCTGTCCAAATGGTGATGACCTACCGATATCACATGTAAAAAAACTTTCATCCATACCTGAAAATTACATTTCATAATTTTATATTTTAACACATTAAAATTATCCAAAAATAATTCAAAACAAGTCTTAGGAAATATCCAAATAAATAATATTCATAATCTATTTAGAACAAAACAACTCTCAAGATTATAATTAAAGTCTTGAAATTCAAACGGTTTGCATTAATCTCCAGAAAGTTGAGAAAAGAATAAAACATCTGAAAAAATTGAAGAGGGGTTGAAGCACATTGAGATATTCCATTGGGAGGCAGGGATGGCGATGTAATAGAAACTTGATTATCCATTGAAGTGGCAAAAATTAAATGTTACCTAAAGGATTGCAAAAAGATATTAAAACTGAAGCAATAGGCTAACATGAATAATATAGACCATATAAAAATGGGGTGAAAATAATTGTAAAAAGAAAAATAAAAAATCTTATAATCTCATAATAATTTAATATAACGACTTTTAATATGTAAATACTTATTATGCGATACAATGCAGTTAGCAGTCCATACAACTAAAAGACTTCTTTCTATCATATGACTTGTTCATAAAAAATTAATACAAAATACTAAATATAAATTAAATAGAAAACATGTAATTCAGATAATTAAACCCCAATTTTCTTTCCATGCTCCTACCCCAATCTTGTTTTCTATCTTGCATAAATATTCAAAATTGTTTATTTATACAAATATGTAATGTATGAACTCCATTCTCTAACAAAAAAAGTTGTTAATGACATAGAGGGGAAGATTGACTTATAAATAGCCAACACAACAACAACAACAAACAATAGGATATGCACAATAAAGCTCACGAAGAACAAGTTAAAAACAAGATATTACTGCTTCTTTAGAAGAATTAGATCCCCTAAAATAGAAAACTAATAGACATGTAATAATAATAAGTTAAATTGCAAAGAGGAGGGAGATAACTTTTTTTTAGGTAAAGAAATGTAATATATTAATATTATTTTATAAATTATAATATATATAATCTGGGCAGGGCCAAATGGGCAGGGCAGCATGTCCTGCCCGATGCCCAGCCCTGCCCATGAAATGCCCAACCCAAAGATGCCCATTCTTTTTCGGGCTCTTTTTTTTCGGCTGGGCTGGGCAATTTTTCTTCGGGCTCGGGCGGGCTCTGCGGGCATTTGGGCTTCATGCACACCCCTATGGCCTATCACGGGATTGGATGAATCGCGCCCTTCCCATCCTATCCTTGGGAAATTCTTAGTGGTCTATATGTCAGACCATGCCAGCCGGTACCCCGGTCGCAAGAGAATTGCAATTTTGCTGGTCCATTCATTGATTTACACTCGCTGACTTTCTTCGGTTATTAATCATTTTAACATCTTATTCTTAATATCAGGGTTAGATAACTAATTTATATATTTTTTTTTAAAATATTCTTACTAATCATGTAGTATATTAGAATGAAAATTCTTTAACATGTTAATCATTATGAGAGCTACTTTAAAAAAAATAAATATAAAAAACAAGTTAATATGGATTAGGATCTCCTACTTAATTAGAAGAGAATTGAATCTTTAATTAGTTTTTATATTTAGGACGAGAGATAATATTTCATATGATCTAGTTCAATTATTTAAGCAAATAACTTCGCCCTATGCAAAAAGTACACACGCAAGGAGAATTGGAGGTGATGACATGTTAAAATGCTTCTTTACATGGTCTCCAGGTACGCACCCGCTAAATTAAATGGTACACTAGTCACCATTTGTCAGTCGAGAGGAAAACAGCACTAATAAAGAAGAACCTAATATGAAAAACGTGATCAATTAATTTTAAAAAGTAAATTATTAGTCTTCTAACCCTTAAAGTGTTAATAAAAAATGATGATATTGAATTCTTAAATACTGATAAAACATTACTAAATACTAATATATTAAGTTCAATATTTAAAACAACTATGATTATTGTAAAAAAAATCATTTAAGACCAATAATTTTGAAGTCAAAAGACCAAAAATATAATTTTTAAAGTTGAGAGATCAAACTAAAACCTTACGTAAAGTTAAAGAACCAAGTGTATATTTTAGCATATGAAAAACACACCCTTTTAAAACCCGTCCTACCAAATCATCAACATCCAAATTAATTTGTTCTTTTTTTTGGTAAACACGGAGAGATTATTTAATAAGTGCTCGCCTTGTAACTTGAATGAACAGTGTATTTGAATTTATAGAGCTGTCATGATGCATGATATGGCAGCGCACAATACCATATTGAAATGGAATGAAGCATAATGAAAATCGATGTAGCCAGCCATCGATAACATATGCTGTGGAAATAAAAGATGATCCGGACCGTCTGAGCACTGATAGCCTCAACGAAGACCAAACACCACACAGCCCCACCGCCAACTAGCTCCCTTTAATGCGTTTAGTGTATGACACTTATCACGGGGAATTTGGAAAGAAACTGGTGCTTGTCACAACCAGTTTCCTCGAGCTGATTTCCTTTATTACAACCCGTGAACGCCGACTTTAATGAACCATAACTTGCGTGCTAGCGTTTTTTTCAAAAATATAATTAACTTGTTTTTATTTAATTTTATGAAAAATTAACTCATTTTTCATTTTCACTTTTATCCACAACTAGCGTCAAACGCCTTCGCGCTTCCATGCGCAATTATTGAGTGCACATTAACCGCCACACAACAAAAAATTTGGAAAGAAATCATTAAAACTATAAAACATCATCCTATATTTTGCACAAGCATTAGTTCCAAAAAAAAACTCCTACACACCGCCTCCGGTTCTAAATAAAATGTATAGTTAACTAGTTTAAATAGATTAAAGAAATAAGTTAAGTTAGTTATTTATAATAAATAAGTGTTGTTTTTTCTAAAATATCCTTACTAATCAAGTTTATTGGCTAGAACCACCATTATTAGAATGACTATTTTGAAAAAAATAAATAAATATGAGAGACAAAATGGATTAAAGTCTTATATTTAGAACTAAAATAAAAATCAAACAATATCTTATATTAAAAACAGGAGATAGTATATGTTATAAACAGAAGGGAGTAAGCTTACTCCCTTTGGTTTTTATTAAAAGGCATCAATTAACAAGTGTTTTTTTATTCTCTTTATGAGGCATTTATTTAGTCTCAAGGAGCATTAAATATTTTTTTTAATCATGTATGCCCATATTTAATAAAGGTAGTAAGAGAATTAAAAATTAATACTATGATGTTAGAGTTTTTATAATTACTAATGGTAACGTTAGAAATCACTTAAATTTTATGATAAATTTATATTTTTTAATTATTTTTATTGAACTGTAATTGGTTTCTAAAACGAAAAATGACGTTCCACACCTAGCTATATGTGTGTGCGCCTCCTTTGCGTTGGCAAGACATATATTATATATATAGCGTCCTTTGTAAATCTGTCCTTTTTAAGCGTTACGTTTGGGCACTGATATTTTTTTTAATTAGGACACTGACAATTTTTGAACTCATCATATCTCAATATTATCCATTATTATATAGAAAATAATACTCCTCCGGTCTTTAATATAAGACCCATTTAACTAATTTGATTAGATTAAGGAAGTTAGGTAAGTTGGTTAATTATAATAAAAGTGACACATTTTTCCTAAAACACCATAATCATCTTTCTTAATACCCCATCTCCCTCTTCTATTTGATTATGGTTGAGGAAGTATCTATATGGGTAATTTAGAAAAAATTGATAAATATGATAAATGGGTTTTATATTTAGGAACAAAACCAACTCAATAATTGGGTTCTATATTAAGGACCAGAGGAGTACTACTTCGGGGATGGCACTACCAGTAACTTTTTGTTTCAATATTTACCAGTACAGCTGTGCTGGTATATGTTATGTATACTGATGGTTAGGGTTGTCCACGTACGTATGTATTCACGCATACAGATGTATCCCCACGTATTTTTCAGTTGCATTCATATATAACTATACTTTCGGCGACAACTTTAGAGTTCATTAATACTCCGAGTGGCTTATTCGCGATCAATGAGAGTTAGAAAGGGACTAAAGCCTCTTCCTCCCCCTCGATCTCTTCGTCTCTTTTCCTCCCATACGATACACTGTCTGTTTATGAAAATAGTTTGTCAACTCTCTGGTCATATTTATAATATTGAGATAAAATATTTTTTGTCTCTAATATAAATGATCTCACTGATTTATTATTTTATGAATTATTATTTCCATACAAAATTTATATACTACCTCCGGTCCTAATTATAAGAGCCAGTTAACTAATTTGAGGAGATTAAGAAAGTAAGTTGAGTTAGTTATTTGTCCTAAATAGGTGTTGTCTTTCCTAAAATATCCTTACTAATCAAGTATATTAACCAGAACTATAATTATTATAAGGATTATCTTGGAAAAAATTGAGTAAATATGAGAGACAAAGTGGATTAGGGTCTTATATTTAAGACCAAAATAAAAGTCAAACAGGGTCTTATGTTAAGGACCGGAGGTAATATTAAATAGACATACAGTTAAAAAGTTATTAAATATAAAGATGAAATTAAAAACATTTAACGTCTTCCTTGACTGCCTGGTTTAAAAAATATTTTTTTTTATTTTGATAACATTAGAAATGTTTTATAAATAGGATAAGAGGGTTATGTTGTCTTCTAAACATAAATTGATCCATATTGAACTAATTCACTCGAATACTTTTACATTTATATCAATTCATTATTATATACCTTTGAGTCAACGTGCAAGACTAAGTGGATGTTTGGATAAAAATTAAACTATAGTTTTAAAAGTGATTTTACAGTGTACGAAATAAATATGTGGAAGAATTTTTCATGATTTGTAGAAAAGTATTTTTAAAAAACAATTTTGAGAATATCCAAACATCTCCTAAAGCGGAGGGGAAAGACGAGAAGTAGAGTTTGCTGTGAGAGGGATCCATAAAAAGTAGGCTGAATCAAGCCACCGCAGCTAGCAAAAGAAGCTAGAAGTTGATGAATATCCTTAAGCAGAACGGCATGCTCTCTGGTAATCATTTGAACGAAGGACTACCTTATGGTTAAATATAAATATTTTAAAACAATTTATTTAACTTTTTTAATCTCTCCAAAATAATTAGCATACTTATGTTAATAATCAGAGGTAATATAGTGAAAAGTTATGGCTCAATTGCTCGAGTTTTAATTGAATTGCTACTTTAAAACATTGGAGTTGTTTTTCTTTTCTTTCCTCTCTCTTTTTTTTGTGTGTGTGGCTATAATAAAGTTTAAATGAGTTGGATCTTCAGACTTACTATGATTAGGACATGCTTCCAGGTTCAAAATGCATTTACAGAGATATTTACAAATCATCCATTAACAAAATCATCACATTAGTTTTAAGTTTCAAACTCACAACTTTAAAGGTTATGAGCCAATTTCTTATGAACTGAACCAATTCTTGTTGGTTCTCTCCTTTCTTTAATTAAAAAGATAATTGTGTGTGCTTTTATGGGCCCGTGGTCTGTATCATTGTATGGCTTCCGTGGGGAGAAGAGAGTGGGTGGAATACGTGGCTTCCTGAAAGTTCCATGCCGAAGAGTTAACAAACTAATTGACTGGGAAAAAACAGAATCTAACTACTACCCCCGAACAACCACAATTAATTTCAAATAACGCTAACACGTACAGCTTTTGAAAGAAACGTGTCTCAGTAATCAAAATCCTTTGAGCTCCCATTCCGTGCTCAAATTCTTTATATATCACGAGACTATTTAATTTCATATATTTAATTAGCGCTAGTACCTGTTGGCAAAAGAAGTTAGCCTTAGTACCTAACAGTCTAATACTAGTGATATAGCAAGGGGTCCGTTTAGTTGGAGGAAAGGGGAGGGCCCCTCGTTTGATTGGAAAAAACGGGGGGCCTTTCCTCCTATCCGGCCAAACAAGATGGCGGGGAGAGGGGGGCTCCTCCTTTAACTCTTCCAACCAAATTGGAACGCAGCGCAAAACTATACATTTGGCACAACAGCTGCATATTTACATTTTACTATCGTACGTGCATCCACTGCCAAATACTAGATGAGGTAATTAATATAAAATTAAATAACTAATACAAGAATATTAAAACAATTAGTTTAGGTATTTATAATAAATGAATGTTACCTTTTCTGAAATACTATTCTTAATAATGTGCATTGAAACTTGAAAGTATGCTTTGATAGAAATTTTTTAATATATGTGGTCACCATAAGAATTATTTATGGGCAAAATAAATAAATACTCAAAACTAAATGAATTGAGATCTTAGATATAAAATTAAATTGAATTTTTAGCTAACATTTATGTTAAGGATCGAAAGTAGTATAAGATATAGCTTATAATATAATTACTATTCACACTACAAACTATATATTATATTTAGGACAAGAGATAGTAATATAAATTGAATGCATCCATGTTCCTAATGAAGTAGATCAGAGTCAGTGTTATTCTTTTGTTCATAGGGATAGAATTAATAAAATTTTGATTGAATTGTAACTCGCCTTTAAATTTTAACTCGAAGCAACACAATTCTTTTTATTTGGATTCGCCGAAATAATAATAAAAATGAAATGGAAATGTTCCAAGTTCTATACTTCTATCTAAAGGAAAAAACAAAAAGACAGTTATTTCGTGGAAAAGAAATTTAAGAACGGGACCCCACGTTGATGTAAAGAAAACCAGCCCGGCCAGGGAAGCGCAATCTCCATCCTTTCTTTTACTCGCAGCTGGGATCCTTAACGTTGTTTTTTTTTCTTCTTCTTTTTTTTTTTTGCCTGAAAACGTTGGTTTATAAATAGCAAGAAGCCTTGCCTCCCTCATTCACCCACAGAAACATCCTTCTCCTCTATTTCTGCTATGGGCTCACTCGGCAACATCGAGAACATGCCTCTGAGCTCCAGGATCTCAACGGTGGTTCCGGCGACGCCACGGAGTGACCAAAACGGTGCGTACGAACTCCAGAACATGGATTTGCTCCTGAAGCTCCACTATATCAGATCAGCCTACTTCTTCAGCAACGATGCCGTCCAAGGTCTCTCTAACTACGACTTGAAGAAGGCCATGTTCTCTCTGCTTGATGCGTACTCCCATGTATCGGGTCGGATCAGGAGATCCGATACCGGACGGCCGTTCATCAAGTGCAACGACGCCGGTGTACGGGTCGCCGAGTCATACTGTGACAAGACCCTCGCCGAATGGATCGCCGACGTCAGATACTCCATAGACGGCCTCGTTCAAGACCACGTCCTTGGCCCTGATCTTGGCTTCTCTCCTCTTGTTTTCGTCCAGGTATATCTCTTCTTGATTTAATTTTTGGACTAAATATTTTTCTTCTTCTTGCTTGAATATAAAACTATTCATTTATCAATTCTGAAATATTGTCATTTCATTCATGTTTTGTTTGAAAGCAAATTCGGGCTATATGTGCTGATGCATGTAGATTTGTGGTTTTGGGTTGTTGATTAGTGTTCCTTTCTTCCCTTTAATTTGATTAATTAATTGTTTATTGTTTATGTGTGTTCAAAGTTCGCACTCCCCTTCTCCAGTAGGAAAAAAATTTAAGGTGTGAGTTATTATTAAAGAACCGATTTTTTTTATATCATTAAAGCACTGATTTTACGCACACACGGAAGGAGAAATTGAACTAATACGGCTTGCATGCCGCCTCACAGTTAATATATTATTTGCTATAATATTTTCTTAAACTCTTTTAATATATATTTCTACAGTAATTAAGAGCTTGTAATGTGAAATTCGTTTATATATATAGATTTGTATTTTTCTGACAAAAATGAAAATTTGTATTTTAAACTTGTACTTGGAAATTGGAATGGTTTAAAAAAAAAAGAGCTTTATAAATCTCAACAATTTAAGCATTTTTATCTGTATTGACTGGGAAAAAACTGATTAAGATGCCTCTGTATATTTTTTGAATAAATCGATCGACAGCAAAGGATTAACTGGCGCAAAATGTGCCCCGCTCTAGGTCAGAGTTCACAGTAATACTGAACATATTTTTAAATCAGCAATACAAACTGTTGGCCTGTCAGTAGTGCGTAAATGATAGAAATATTTTATTTCATTGCTAAAATATACTATACTTTTTCAGTTTTTCATGATTGGAGTTTTTCCCCGTTAAATATAGACAGGATGTGTTTTAATGTGTGATCCTCATAATCAGTGAGCTACGACAGAAGGAAATTAGGCCGGTTTGGTACGCCGAATAAGAAAATTAAAGTGAAAATGAAGATAGAAATACGTGTGTGTAAATAGAGATAGACGTCGATTTTTAAAAAAATATGTTTATTGTGTTCTTAAAATTTATGATAAGACTAATTAAGTTATATATATTTTCATTATTAAAATCCAAAACCCCTTGTTACTAAAATAAAAGAGAATTATAATGAGGTCCCAAATAAAAAAAACAATTAAAAAACAAGTCCCAAATGTTATTATTCTCACTATATAACTTGTCATTATAAGTTGTTGAAGTTGTGTTATTAAAACCTTTTGATAATTTTTTTTTTATGGGAATTGATTGTAATTTTTTTTTAAAATAAGCCTCAACTCTGCGACCCACCGTCGCCTTCTTGCCTTCGACCCATTCCTGAAAACAGCCGCAAGGCCCTCTGATGCACTGTGCTGCCTGTCTCCATACTTGATTTCTAACTGACGCTTCATATTTCCACCAGTCATTATTGCCGTCCTTTGATGCTTGAGGAATCTGAGGGAGGGATCGGAATTTAATGCCAGTTGTTGGTCCTACGGCTATCCTAGACATCTAATGCTATCGTTTTACTCCCTCGATTCCTTATTATAAGAGACATTTGATGTTTATAGCATGTTCTTATATATAAAAGACACTTAAAAGTTGTCTTTATCTTTTTGTGTTGATTTCCTATCTTACTCATATTTATTGTCTTCAACTCACACTCTCTCTCCTTCCCACTTCTTTTTCTTTTAATAATTTACCATTGTTCTCTATTATGTTCTCTCTCCTTATTAATGAGGGCATTTTTGAAAAAAAATATACTTTTTACACATTGATTGTTCTTAATTAATTTTAACTGTTTTTTTTATCAATATAATTCGGTTATTGGTCTCTTATAATAAGTAACGGAGGGAGTAACTTTTTAGATCGGATGACTTTTACGTACTTTTAGGACGGCTCCCAGATTTGAAATTTCGCATGGTGCATGAAATGCATGTGGTGTATCCTCCTCTCTACTTATTTTCGTGAAAAATATAGCAGATCGAACAAGGAAAAAATTTGCTAATTACCATGTGAGAATTATTTTTCTTTCAGTTCTATCTTCTATTTAACATCATGATTTAAATTTTAATTGCCTCCATTTGATGTCATCTATCTAATATAGGTAATTTGTCAAATAAATAATGATTATACCTTAAATTTTGGAACAACAAATATATTTAAGGACAAGATATAAATTTAAATTAAGATAAGTAAATAAGAAAAGAAAGGAAGTATATCCTACATTCCTATTTACACCTTGCAACGCAGGGCCATGTATCCAGAGCTGCCTAAGGCAATACTGGCTGGTAAGTTAATTATATACATTTTTCCATCAGAAAATATCACTCATACCTAAAATTGGAATATATGCTTGGGCTATTGTTGTAGCAGGAGTTGCAATATTATTCTCAGATATTGACTGATATGATGAAGTAAATCGCTTCATTATTATTCGGTATAAATGAAAAAACTGATGAATTAACGTTTTGCTACTGCCGTGACATAATTATCAGTTCACAAGGTTTCAATGCGGAGGATTGACCGTTGGCCTCAGCTGGCCACATGTTCTCGGAGATGCTTTCTCTGCTCTCAACTTCATCAATCTTTGGAGCAGGATAATGGCGGGTCACGTGCCTCCCAGGTCTCTTCCGGCGCCGACTCCTTTCAAACCCGAGCTTCCTCCTTCGGTCTCCGATAAGCCGATGTCGATGAAAAAGTCCGTTGACGTCGGAGAACACTGGCTAGTTGCAGATCACAGAAAAGTCGAAAACCACTCTTTCCGTGTCACCTCGAAACAACTCGATCATTTGGCAACAACAATAAATGCTTCTGCTCCTGCATCGTATTTTGAAATTCTCTCCGCCATCGTTTGGAAATCCCTCTGTCACGTAAGGGGTGATGCTTCTGGGTTAAATGCGGTGACGATCTGTACTAATGGATCTATACGGAAAGAAGATGAATCGCCGAGAAATGGGTTGGTGTTCAGCAAAGTGGAAGCCGATTTTGCGGTGGAGAAATCCGACGTGTCAGAATTGGCCATACTGATTGGTGAGAAGAAGGTGGTGGAGAATGATATCATGGAAAAGATGGTGGAAGAAGATGAAGGAAAAGGGGATTTCGTGGTTTACGGAGCGAACCTGACATTTGTCGATCTGGAAGGAGCTGAGTTTTATAACGTGAAACTGAATGGCCGGAAACCTGTTCTGGCGAACTGTACTTTTCACGGAGTGGGCGATGAGGGTGTCGTCTCAGTGCTTCCGGCGCCAGAGGGAGATGATAGCGCTGAAGGCGGTGGGGGTAATGGAAGAATTATCACCGTGGCTCTTCCGCCGAAAGAACTTGAACAGCTGAAGAATAAGCTGGAAAGAGAATGGGGTATTGTTTGAAGAATAATACAATAGAAGTGGTTATATTATAATGCATAGTTTATAAAATGTGTGTTTAATTATAGTTTCACAGGCTGGTGATGTTTGAGTTATTCTTTGAGGATAATGAATCCATTGCAAGATTTAACATAGATTGCAATGTATTCATTATCCCCAACGATTAACTCATTGGTAGGGGTACGTTAATTTATTGAAAACTAATAAAATTGAATAGGAATTAGGAATAGTTGTGAGTTATGCTTGAGAAAAATTGAAAAGGAAGATGCATTTCCCATGCGTGTGTAGCGGGCACTAGTTGTGGGTTTAATGTCATATGGACTTCTGGGGCGAGCCACTGGGGGCACATGTCAGGTGGTTTGGTTTGTTTGGTGGTTTATACTTCATATAGAATTGTCACGCTTCTAATTGTGCTTGTTTCGAGCTGTGATAATGTAACAGTGACATGCTCCCACCAGCGCCTTGTGTACATTTCATAATTTACACACTATTTCGCAGTTTTTGTTTATAATCATAGTTACCATATTCATATATCTCTCTGGTTCTTCATATATGACCAATTTAACTAATTTAATTAGATTGAGGAAGTTAGATAAGTTAGTTAATTATAAGAAATATGACATATTTTTCCCAAAATATTATGATCATCTTTCTTAATATCCTTCCTTCATCTTCTATTTGGTTATGGTCGAGGGAGTATCCACATGGGTAATTTAAAAAAAATCGATAAATATAATAAATATATCTTATATTTAGGACCAAAATCAACACAACAATTATATTATATATTAAGGATCAGAAGAATACTATATTAGAACAAAAATTAACATCTCGAAAAGTATGTTAACATGAATAGTCTGAATAAAAAGTTCCATTCTTAATTAATTCTTGATATCCGCAGGACATAAAAGAGAATGTAGCGGGTAGAGAGAGAGAGAGAGAGAGAGACGGTAAAATAATTAAATTTAGCATACTTTGTGATGCTACTCACGTATCCATCTATGCTTTTTTGTCACAGAAAACACGCTTTATAGATAGATGAACCTGTTTTCTGTCCTTGGAACGCTGGGGATAGACTAATTTTGTTTCTTGAAACTTTGAGGATAAACTAATTTCCTTCTCCGTATAGTAATTATTTTTCATTTATTCCGGTCGCTGCTCAATCAAATAGCTTAGTTCAGGCCTAAAAAGCAAAACCGTTTCAGTTTTACGTGACTAAATTGACTGGTTCTGACATTTACTCCTCCTTGATCAGCTTTCACCCAGCTGCAGTTTTCTAAAATTATAAGGATTTAGTGGATGTAAGAAGATAAAAAGAAATGAAATGAACCTGCGTAACTCGATTTTTGCCCCCGTTCTGGGTTAATTAAGTGACAGGATTGGCGGTCTCGTGACAGTCAACAATTAAAAATTTAGTTTTAGCTTAAACTTTATTATCATCCAAATAAAACATTTCTTGTTGCCTATAAAATAATAAAACCACATGTGTGAACATGGCAAGCGTCACATAGATTAGAAACATCCTAGATTTGCAAACGCGTAATTTCCAGCGCATACGCTGACAACAAAGTTAGTAATAAATCAACAAGCTTCCGGTCATCAAAACTGGGGTAAATTGTAGATCCAGCGTGTCATATCAAAATAAAAAGATAGATCATAAGAATTAAATAATTAATTTTTCAATTCAGGTAAAAAATTAATTTTTAATCAATTAACTGTCTTTTCTTAAAAAGGAAAATTATCCAGAGCACCATGCTCCGATCAAACGGAAAAAGGGTATGTGATGACTGAAGACGACTTATTAAAAGCTGTTCTTTTCTGCTGGCCAACAATCACCATAAAACAAAAGAAAAGTTGAAATGGTTTCGCGGGGAAGAACGTGGTCAATTTTAGAGGTCGTTGTCAACGTCGCGAGAAGCCTCCATTGCTTCGTCTTGTTGCTGTGCTAAACTGCTGTACACAACGATGACTTCGCGTTTTAACGAGACTGAAATAACAAGGGGCTTAAAACATTAACTGTAAAACTCTCGGGACTCGTGGGTCCTCTTCAGACACAACGGTTTCGGTCTTGATTGTTTCCTCCGCTTCCTCCTTCCCCCTCTTTCTCGCGCTGGAAATCCCTTCCTTCTCTTGGGCTCACCCGAGTTTTTTCATGCGGCCGTATAGAAAGAGGTGGTGGAGCAAGAGAGAGGGAAGCAGCGACAACTTTATCACCGGAGAGAGAGTTTAAATTGATTTCGAGCTTCATTTTGTGGTTTGACTTGATTATCTGTTGCTTAGTAACGATGGCTTCGAAATTTGATTTGGTGCGTACCATTGAATCGAAGCTGGGCATTTCTATCGGTGATTCGGTTTCGGATTTGTTGCTGGTGATCGTGACAACCTCGGTGGCTATCGTACTTGGGCTTTTGGTATTTGTATGGAAGAAATCGGGGGATCGGAGTAAGGTGGCGAAGCCGGTGGTGGTGCCAAAGTCTTTGTCGGTGAAGGATGAAGAAGATGAAGTTGACGTGGGCTTGGGGAAGGTTAAAGTTACTATCTTCTTTGGTACTCAGACTGGTACTGCCGAGGGATTTGCTAAGGTGAATCTGCTTGCGGTGTTTGGATGTTTTTAGCTTGCGTCTTACGTAAATTGGGAAGCATGTCATCAAATTGCTTCTAGATGTGGTTTTATGTGGTGTACTGATATTTCCTTTTGAAACTCTCTGCTGGCCATCCCGTCAAACAATAGTTTTATCAACTTCTGCTTTGTTGCTTCAATGCTTCGTTATAACTCATACGAATCGGATGCTGTGTTACTTACCTTGTGCTTGTTAAGACAACTTAGTTCGAGCGCAGGCCGCGTCCCTGCCTGCATTTTCGAAAGATACACTCAACCACGAAGATTTCGAGTCATTATCAAGCCTTGGCTTCTCTTAGCGCTTGTCGATTCGTCCTGGCCCTGGTAACGAATTTGGGAAGGAAGATCCGCATATAACTTCACACTTCCTGCTATGCTCCGAGTATTTTAAGCGTGCTATGCTAACGATATTAATAGCAAATCAAATTACTCTACGACAGCTCTATAACGGGAAGCGACCCTATGTGTTGGCATTATATTGCATCCCTTAGGAAATTAAAAGGAAAAGCACGGATGGGTGAGGAGGACGCTGGGAGCATTTAAAAAATAAGTCCTTATTACAACTATGTCTTCAAAGACAGCTAATTGAAAAATGTGTGAACTTTAGGTTGATGCGACTTTTGCACTTTACTGTATCTAAATAAGAATCTAATGCCCCGACTTTCTGAATGCTTGGATTGGTGATCTCATTTAAATAGGATCTCTGCTTTTCAGAGGGCAGTTTATCTTTAGCAATTATGTTCTACTGTTATATAACCAATGTACCTTCTTTTTTCTTTTTTGAATTTTACTATAGGCTTTGGCAGAGGAGATCAAGGCAAGATATGAGAAAGCCGCTGTAAAAGTTGTTGACCTGGTAAGTTGGATTAAAATTAAATTGTAGCACTTCATTTTGGTTGTAAATATGTGGGCCACATGAGGGAACTTCCAGAAAGTCTGTCAGGCTCCAAATAATGACATGCGGTATCATTCTCGGAGAACTTACTTTTGTAAAACATGGATTTGACTTAACTTTTTGATTTTTGATTTATTTATCTAAATCAGGATGACTATGCAGAAGATGATGATCAATATGAGGAAAAACTGACGAAAGAGACCCTTGCATTTTTCATGTTGGCCACGTAAGATCTATCTTCATAAAATTGTTCAAAACATGCTTGGAGTTCATAGTGCAGCTAACGTATTTGGACCTAACAATGCAGTTATGGAGATGGAGAGCCAACTGACAATGCTGCTAGATTCTACAAATGGTTTACTGAGGTTTGTATAGCTATTTCTAAGTTTTTTTTTTTTTTAAAAAAAAGATTTGTCTCTCATTTTAATGGCATTTTTATTTGCCTTACAGAGTTACAGTTTACATACAACAATTCTTATGTTTTGGCCTTTAATTTCAGGGAAAAGATGAGGGAAGCCTCTGGCTTCAACAACTCACCTATGGTGTTTTCGGACTAGGTAACCGGCAATATGAACATTTTAATAAGGTAAACCTTGTTTTTATCCTTTTTATTTTATACAACTGACATCATATTTGTCATCTGATGGTATTCTGTTGAAACAGATAGGTAAAGTCATTGATGAAAAACTTAGTGAACAAGGTATTTAACTTCATCATCCCTGTCGAATTGGTATATTGTCTCCTTTTATTTACGCCAACCCGTTCAAATGTTCTGATTATCTGATATGTATATATAAGATGAGTAGTTTTAGAGGGATTTTAATACTTTTCATGGATGTCTTCTAATATTATTTTTGTGTTTGCCATAGGTGCAAAGCGTCTTGTTCCAGTTGGGCTTGGTGATGATGATCAATCCATCGAGGATGACTTTGCTGCTTGGTAATATAATCTTCTATACTGTATTGTCATATAATCTAAATATGGATTTCTCATGCATTATCCAGTGTTTGAGGAAAAAGCTGCACTATTCATGTTTTATGAATAGTGCGATTTCCTGTAGATTTTATATTATATTGATATACTGATTGCGTTGCAACTACAATCGGAATGAAGTTGATGATTTACTTGGGGGGACATTAAAATCTTTTGAGATTTCAAATATTGTGATTTGGATTTGCCTTTGTAGGAAGGAATCTCTATGGCCTGAGTTGGACAAATTGCTTCGAGATGAGGATGATATGAATACGGTCTCTACTCCTTATACAGCTGCAATTCCTGAATATCGATTGGTGATTCATGATCCCAATATCACATCATGCCATCGCAACAACTTAAACCTAGCAAATGGGAATGGTGTGTTTGATCTTCACCATCCTTGCAGGTGCTTGGAGTTATTCATGTCGATCAGTGATTATTACTTATTATTGCTTATCAAACTGGACTAAAACAGAAATGCATCTTCTTCTTCTTCTTCTTTCCTTGAAGGGTTAGGGTAGCTGTTCAAGGAGAGCTACATAAACCTGAGTCTGACCGCTCTTGCATCCATCTAGAGTTTGATATATCCAGGACCGGCATGACGTAAGTTACGGTACATTTATCCTCATAGAGGACATCATAAGTCACTTATAATAATATTTTAATTTTATTATGGACATTTAAATAATTTCTCATGGTATGTTTCTAATGATTTTAATTTCTTTAATGCATTAGATGGTGGACTTTATCTGCTGGAGTGATATGCATGACTTGTTTCCTTCTGTAAAGAATTATTTGCCTTAGGTGTTGGTTGACCGCTTCATATATTGTTCTTGTTTATTTTATGTTTGCGCCAGTATGGGTGATGAGGTGATTTTTCTGGGTTTCAAATTTTTTATGCTTATATGCCATCAATACAGAAAGAAGGGTTAATATAATGGACTTTTATTTATATCTGAAAACAATGCTTGCATGTGTGCTTACATGTGTCTACTCACACATGCAAGCACGCACACTTATTTATTAGGAAGGTTGTGTTCCTTCAAAGAGAATGAAAGAAAAGAAGGTAGTGTTTCTCCTAGAATTCATTGTTTAAGTGTTGATCTGTGAAACCATACATAAAAAGGGCATGAATCTTCTAATGGTGTCAACAAGGGCGGACATACACATCATCATCATTATATTAGAAAGGCCGTGTTTCTCATAGAATTCAGATGTTTAAGTATTGATCTGTGAATAAGATATTTGCATACCTAAGAGCATGATTGTCTTGTGGGATAGTCTTGCAGGAGCTGACTCATAATAAGGCCGTAAACTTCAGCATTAATTATTTAGCCTCTTCTCTAATTTGATAGAAAATGATGTTTTATGTCACAAGTATCTGGTAGTTAAAGAATTAATTGATGAACTCTTGTCTGTCCTTACACAGATATGAAACTGGTGATCATGTGGGTGTCTATGCTGAGAACTGTGATGAAACGGTTGAAGAAGCTGGAAAATTGTTGGGTCAGAATTTAGATTTGTTGTTTTCTCTTCAAACGGATAATGAAGACGGTACCTCACTTGGAGGTTCTCTGCCACCTCCTTTTCCTGGTCCTTGCATGCTGCGTACTGCCCTAGCATGCTATGCTGATCTCTTGAACCCCCCTCGAAAGGTCTTCTTGTGATCTTCAATTTCGGTGTTTAGCAGTTTTTCTTGTTTTGTTATTATGTAAATATATTATACTGTTTAAATAGGGACCGCTTTTTCCCAAGGAAAATAAGGAATTTTTATTCCTCATTCAGGCTGCTTTGGCTGCTTTGGCTGGTCACGCTTCTGAAGCTAGTGAGGCAGAAAGGTTAAAGTTCCTATCATCTCCTGAGGGAAAGGTTTAAAAAATTTGCTAGTACTGCTGCTACTTGTTTTCAAGTCCAATGCTTCCATTGTTATTGGCAATTTACTAATTTTCATTTTATAGGATGAGTATTCTAAATGGGTGATTGGAAGTCAGAGAAGTCTCCTTGAGGTGATGGCTGAATTTCCATCAGCAAAACCACCCCTTGGCGTGTTCTTTGCTGCAATAGCTCCTCATTTACAGCCTCGTTATTATTCAATTTCATCCTCACCTAGGTAATTTATCTTACCTATCTAAGATGTCTGATGTAAACTTAAAAGATTTGGCGAACGATAATATTGCCACGCTATGATTATCCAGGTTTGCTCCACAAAGAGTACATGTTACTTGTGCATTGGTGTATGGTCCAACTCCCACTGGCAGAATTCACAAAGGAGTGTGCTCTACCTGGATGAAGGTAGCAATTACAAAAGACATGCTTCTTATACGTATTATATTCACAGTCCCAACATCTTGGTCCTTTCTGGCCAAAGAACATCTTGGTCCTTTTGTTTTCCTTTTTCCTTTGTGCAGCTTGATCTTAATATGTAACCTGAATCTCTATCATTAACAAACAGAATGCTGTCTCCTTAGAGAAAAGCCATGTCTGTAGCTGGGCTCCAATTTTATTAGGCCATCAAATTTCAAGTTACCTGCTGATCATTCAACTCCTGTTATTATGGTTGGACCTGGTACTGGTTTGGCTCCTTTCAGAGGATTTTTACAGGTTTGTGAATTTACTGTGAATCTGATAGATACTGAACAAGATGGAATAAAAAGAAGAAATTCATAGATGAGGATTGGAGGATGGAACCAAATGGAAATTATGATAATAAGAAAGCACATATGAAGAACTGAAATGAAAATACCAAAATTTGATTTGATTATAACCAAAGTTTCATTTTGAAGTTAATTTGATGGAAATTGAACCTTAATTTGTTGGAATTGGAGTAACATCATCAACCTAGGTTTGTATTAAATAAATCCTTGAATCCCAAATTGTTAGTTAAGCTCTAATTCTTGAATCATAGTACAAATGGATCCTCAAAAATAATTATTATTAACTTTTACATTTGCATAATTTAAATTTTTATCTTTGATTCATCCAGGAAAGACTGGCCCTCAAAGAGGATGGCGTTCAACTTGGCCCTGCATTACTCTTCTTTGGATGTAGGAATCGCCGTATGGTAAAGATATTTGCTTGGTGCCCTTTCGTTCTTTGTGGATTTTCTGATAGATGTGCAATCATCTTTAATAAATAAATCTTGGTTTGGTCTATAGGATTTTATTTATGAAGATGAGCTCATGAATTTTGTGGAACAAGGAGCTCTATCAGAGTTGATTGTTGCATTCTCCAGGGAGGGGCCAGAAAAGGAATACGTTCAACACAAAATGATGGATAAGGTAAGTGTAAGTAGCAGTTTAGCAAGAGGAAATTTCTCGGTGAGATAATTTTTGCTTCAATTTCTGTTTGCAGTCAGAATATTTGTGGAGGCTGATGTCTCAGGGCGGCTATCTTTATGTCTGTGGTGATGCTAAGGGCATGGCTAGAGATGTTCATCGGACTCTTCATACCATTGTTCAGCAGCAGGTGCGGGTCGTCTTTCATCACCCCATCCCTCCCCTCCCAGCACTAACACTTGGAGTAGTGAATATGGAGAAACAGATGTGTTGGCGTTTCTTATTCCTTGTATGGGGCATCAATTTTCATATAACAAACTCCACCAAACAAACCCACCAGTTTGGCTGTGTTATTGCTTACCCTAACCAAGGAAATTTTTTATGCTGAAACGCTTTCTGAAATTGCATATTAATTAAACATATTTTCCTATGCATTACAGAGTTTGAAGATCGAGTCACATTGATTATAATTAGTGAATAGAACTGCCTGGTGTAAACTTTGTGTATTGAATTATATATAATTTGGTTATATATATATTGATTTTTTTTTTGAAAAAATATGAGGGCATATACCAACCGCCTGAAGTTATAGGCAAGATCCAACTCAACTTTTCACCTATAGGGGAGTTTTCATACCACTAAGCTAAAAGACCAATGGCACATATATTGAATATTGATATAAATTAAATCATCTTCCATGATTTGTGTGTGGCCATGTGGAATACTGTGTTAGTGATGCCAAGCCATGTGGAACTCCACAATGTGCAATGTACTTGTATGAATTTTCAATAAAGAGCAGCCTTTTACTGTTTTCTAGTATTAGAAATGGAAGTTGGGGAAACTTTTGGTAGTTGCTTCCTGTCTCCAATATATATGCTTTGCACTAAGGCATCAAACTATTACAAATATGCTTTCTGAGTGGCCTGCTTTAGCTTGTTCATTTTTGGTTGCAAAGCCTTATTTACTTCATACTCGGGGACACTTTGAAACCATGTTTCTGTTTTGAATTTCAGGAAAATGTGGATTCATCAAAAGCTGAGGCTATAGTGAAAAAACTCCAGATGGATGGACGATACCTCAGAGATGTCTGGTGATTTTTCTGCTTGCTCACAAGGTAAGTTTTGTTGTCATACCGTTGCTTTTCCCTATGTTAAGCCCAAGATCGGCTGAACTGCATTCTGAGCAATCTCTGCATTTGTCGAGTATGAGGATGCTAATGATGGAGCCTGAAATAGATTTCCCGCCAAAATGAATCGATTTTCTGGATATTTGTCCGTTCGTTTTCTTTTTTGACTTGAATAATCTCTTGTAACGATAGTTTAGGTTTTTCTTCTCAACCTAGATTTTTTTCAAGGGATTGTAGGGAGGGAAAAACTCATCCAGCTTTGCAGTGGGCTATTTCAAAGGTCTTGTACTATTAAACATAGCTATTGGCGATAATTATAAATTGGCTGCTGATACTGGTCTTGTACTAGACTCCGCCCATTTTTTCCAGTGTGCTTCGTACCTTGGGATATAAGCTTTGTGCTTGCTCGGCGATCTTGCTCTCAAACCGACTAGTGGGAAAGTTCATGTTGGCTTAAGTTCTTTCTAAATGGTCTATGATCGTCTACAACACTTTTTTTTTTTTTTTTTTTTTTAAGCTGCGGAGTTTGTTATACCTCACCAGTCACCAGAAACCTACAGACTCATAGCTGGGATATTGTCCTGGTCGTAAGCTAGGCTTATAGTATGAAGTGGTTGCGCCCAATACTTAATGAAAAAGAGGGTGGGGCGCCCAATGTTTAATGGCGAATGCATATGGGAATCATTTCCAAGTACATCGATGTGAATTGGCCTGATGAAGTTTAATTCTGCCCCTTATATCAGTTCATACTTTTTTCATTATTTTGCTTGATTAGCAATTAAAAGTTTCTCTGACATAATCAAAACCCGAAGCCTTCTGCCAACGGTATTACTGCACTCATGCTTCTTCCTGTGCTTACGGTTGCGGATCGGGATAATGATTAATAAGCATAAAAGTGGGACTAACATGGATGTTTAATGCAGGCTAAATCGGATTTCTTAATTTTCTCAGAGAATTCGCCTTTTTCTTCTATATTATCATTTTTTTTTTTTTCCAAATTAATTTACCTAAGTTGATATACTCCTCAATTCTAAAAGTTATGGCTAATTAGGTAACTGGATTTGATTTTCGATATAAGACTTTAATTTAGTTTATTACTCATATTTAATATTTTTTAAGCTAATTTATCTAAATTTTAAATTACTAATGTTGTATATGGGTAGTTTAGAAAAATAAAAACAGTTTGTCACAATTAAGTAATTTATTTAACTTTCTTGACTTACTCAACTTAATTAAATAAATAGGGAGAATGCATTCTAATCTAGGGTGTATTAGAGAGATTATGTATTTTTGTCATAATCAATTAATTTATTTGATTTGCTTAGAATAAGTATTATCTGGCATGAAAAAAACTTATAGCCAAACAAATTTTGCATCCACTCTCCTTGATTCTTGCCACAGCTATGTGGTGATTGCTACTCATTGCTCAATCAATCAATTTAATATGAGATTGACTTCTTAATTATATATACATACATATTATCTTTTGTCATCAACATAAAAGCTAGATGAAAACTAGATTTGGTTTTAATATAAAATCTTCATTCATATTATTTTTTAAATTCATAATATTTTTTAAAAATATCTTTATTGATTATAAGATGTTCCTACCAAAAAAAATAATTACACATGATTAACAAAATAGTTTAGAAAAGTAAATACACATTTGTTTTAATCTCTCAACATTTGTATTAAGTTTTAAATCCTGATTCCTGGTTGCTCAATTCTTTATTTTGTTTGGTGGTTAAATTTTTACCACACATGTGGAATTAATATAAAGTAGGGTTTCTAAAGAGTGGACTATTTATTATTTATTAATTAATAATACGCCCTTTAGGAATATACTACTCCATACTCTATATAGA
>NW_021633878.1:0-45230 GCF_004799145.2 Neltuma alba
TTTATAACTTGAAGCTATAGTCTTTATCCTTAACATCGTTCAATGGACAGGTCTCTCAGGTGTTTGGCTTCCTAATCTTTTGTTTGCTTGCTTTGATAGGTAATAGCAGAAGAGAAGTTCAAAGTTTGCAGTGCAGCATACCAATCTTTGTGTGATAAGTTGGCCATAAATTAAGAACGCATCTGACACGCATGCTAGTTCCTTTGTACCAGTATCCAGCTCATGGCAGTTTGTTTGGCCTTTGCCAAATCAGCACAACCTGCTTATTTAAGTTTTCTACTTTTCACTTTTGAGTAGTTCAATATTGAATTGAGGAAATAAGTTTACGCCATGGTAATGGCAACGGAACAAGCCAAATTTTTGACGAAATCGTGTATCCTTAGTTCATTGTAATTTTCATTCTGCTAGGTGCCAGTAAAGGTTAGTAACCTATCGTGGTTTTAATTTCCAGTTCAATCGACCTGTTTATTGTAAATCTGTGCCCCTCGTTTGGGATGCTTGACCAAGAGGCGTTTCTATTTGAACACTCATTATATTTATAGGGAAAATCTCAAAAAAAAAAAAAACTTTTAAAAGACTGATTTGAAGTTTTAAAATTTAAATGTATTTTTTTTAGACTCTGCTGTGTTTATATTTTATTATGCAATAATAATTATGTGTTGTTGTTGTTGTTATTTTCAAAGCTAAAACTACCAAGAACATTTCATTTTTTTTTATTTCTTTTTTTATTACAAAATTTTAGGTAGAGGTTTAGATTCAACCCAAACCAAGGGCAGGGAGGTTTAATGGTTCTTTTTAGGTGATACCAATGTTGGGTGGGGTGAACTTATAATATACTTTGACATGTTAACCTAGCATTGAGTTATTCTAAGATGCCTTTTAAGCGTCGTGATGAGGAATCGAATCCCCTCCTTTTGTTTTGGATGAAAAGATGTGGTTCTTACAGCTGAATTATAGACGATGGATAAGAATATTTTATTTATTGATAAGATTTTTTAAATTATTTTTTGTTTTATTTTTTCTTATTATATTTTAAGCCCGGATAGCTATATTTAACGTGATTACCTTGACTATAAAAGTGTTTGTTTTAACTTAAAAACATATTTTCATATAAGTCAAAATAAAAAAAATTTCACATGCTCATTTCATGTATTGTAAAATTAATTTTAATTTATGATTTAGTTTTTATCTAAATATTTTTTACAATTGAAATGGTGTAAAGAGAAGATCGCTGTAACTAATTAATTCATTTAAGTTTTTTTTATGCAGATATTTAGAAATAAGTGGCAATTCTACTTAATTCAAATCTTTAGCTCCTAATTTTTGGTAAAATAGCTCTTAGCTCCTAATTAGGGATTTTTTGTCTTACTCTCGTGTCCCTGTTGAGATTTTTTTTTTTTGCGGTGAATCTTGTTGAGATTTTATTTGTGGGTTTTCTTCGTTGACTTTTTTTAGATGTGGGATTCAATTCATTTAAGGTGAAAATAAATTGTGCACTCTAAACAATGAATAAAGTTTAAAAATTAGAATATTAATTATTCAGGCCAAAAAAATGAAAATATTAATTCGGCCTAAAATGGGTTTCTTTTTTAGATTTAAAAGCCGCTTCGTATTTGTAAATTTTTATGATGATACTTCTAACCTTTAAGGCAACTGATGCCTCAGCATTCCTTTGTTGACTGGGACTGGGAGATGGTGCAGCGAGGTGTCGAATATAACTTGATCTTCCCGAAGGATGATACTTGATGCCATATCTCCAGTGGCGGCGGCTACGCGTCTAAATATACGGTGCTGATTTCTATTTTTGTTCGCGTTTGTCCTGTTGTTTTAAAATCATCTCCCTTCCTTCGTTGGTACTGACCTGTTTCCGTTTTGGCCGCAGCTTTATCCTCTTGTAATCAACGCTGCGTTTGTTGTTCTGTTTCAACCTGAAACCCCTTTCGATTCCTTCAATTCCAAAGAGCCTTCCTTGACTTGAGAAGTACACTCCCGAATCACCGATATCCTTCCCTTTTCTGTTTCCTTTGACTTCCTGCCTTCTCCATAGTATTGTGATGAAAATTCCATGCTGATCTGCATTCCTCATTCTCTCCGTCTAAGTATTCCCTCTTCTGTGTCCCAACATCCTACGATCAATGGAGACTTCAGATTCGTACCACCCCCGGAGCTCTCTAAATGGGGATTTTGGGTTTGGTGCCAGTGATCGGAGATTCGCGTTCTCCCGCCAAGCTTCGCTCAAACAATCGCAAGAACCTCACTCACCTGTTTCATTCCCTTTGAACAATTCCGGAAGGCCTTTCCTTTCCCGGACTGACTCCAGCATAGACATTCCTCGGGGCCATTATTGGTCAGGCCAAGGTCACTACTTTTCTGAGGAAAAGTCCCCGGAGAAAGTCTCTTGGTCCTCGTTTATTTTCTCTGCTTTTCGAAACATTAGGTCTGGGCATAGATATATGAAGAGATTATTTTTTATGATTTCCCTGAATGTAGCATACTCCACCGCAGAGCTATTCATTGGCCTTTTTACTGGGCGTGTAGGTAAGGCCATTATTGTCTCATAATGGGTTAATAATTGCTTTGTACAACTATGCACCTTTCCGTTAAATGTTCGTCAAAATGTGTGCAAATGATACTCCTTGCTGGGCTGCTATTCTGCTATTTAAGTATCATACAAGGCTTTTGATGCTTTGAGACTGTGCTTCTCATTCTTGATAGCCTCAACAGAAGTATGAATTTTATACTTTATAATTTGGTAATATTAAGAGTTTGACTTCAATTGCGGATTTTACACTTTTAATTTCTCAAATCTTTCGCAAGTAATTCATAGACATGATTTGTTGCTTTAACAGCTTTTCCAATATCCCCTTTTCTTCCTCCATAGTGAGCAAAATGATATGTATTCTACATAAAACCATTCCCGTGGCCCCAGTTTGAAAGTCGAATCTCAGATGACTTCTGTTTCCGCTTTTTATACGTCTGCTTTCAGGTTTGGTGTCTGATGCATTTCATTTGACTTTTGGATGCGGTCTTCTGACATTTTCACTATTTGTTATGGCCGCCTCAAGGAAGAAGGCTGATGGAGATTATACATATGGGTAAGTCTGCTGTTTGACAATCCTCGGAATGTGCAGTATTTGTGGTTCGGGTACTCAGCTATGTCGGTTTCCTAGCCTTATCAAATATTTTCATGTAGGATAGATCATATCTTTTGGAGTAGTTATAATATAATATCCTCATGAGGGTAAATTATACTGATATTTTTCTTGTTTAAAAAAATGTTTTATGTCTCCCTTAACCTTTGATATATATTACGGAGATGTTCCTTCCAATTTTTCTTTGAATAGGACTAACTTACTGCACAATATGCCATCTCTCCAAAGATAAATTTGATTATTTTTCTGTCATATAAAGGATTTAGCCGAAGACTTTAGTTGGATCTTAATATCGACTTAGTTGCTTTTGCTGTCATATTAAGAAATCAGAGTCTCATGTCATGACAAAAGTAAGTTGTAGTAGAGGTTTTGTAATATATGTTAAATACTGATGATCTTCCGAAAAAGGGGTATTAGGTGTAATTTAGCCAGATTTTCTTGTTATTACATCTGATCTGATGTATTGAAAAATTATTTAATGAATGAAATAGTTAAGCTGCATGTTGTGTACAGTCCCAATAAATAGGAATCGACTTATGCTTACCAAAAAAATGAGAGGAAAAAAAGGAGCTACTGCTCAGCTTTTGGTGTCAACAGCCAAGCAGTGGAATATGGTAGGCATTGAAAGTTTGAAACTGCTTTGGCCAAGTTAATGTGATTCTAAGGAATTAAGATATGTTCACACTTGGTATAATTTAAGTGGAAGGATACGATTATATCCATCAGCATCTATGTTGTTGTGTTACTTTTGTAGTTGTTTACTTTGAAAAGGTGGTTTCTTCTGATATTTCCATTAAAGAATGTATAAAATTTATTTGCTGATATGTATGATGAATTCTATTTTTTGTAAATATTTTTCACAATTTGGCCTGTGCCCTGTTGTGAGTTCTTACGTCCTCCTCATTAGTGCCACCTCTGGAAAAGCAATTGTATAGGATACGCATGAACATGTCCATATATACTGTGCGTATTCTCCTTGAATCAAACTTTAAGAGCTAGCTCTTACACTTTGAAATTCTCTAAACATGAAAAGGATGAGTATTTATATTGAGTGGGTTTCCTTTGTATTCAGTTGAATTGATTAATCAGAATGCTAATCAAGATGAAAGGTGGATATAAAACAAATTCTGCGGGAAATTCGTATTCTTGCTTGTGACACAAAATGATATGAGTTTGTGTTTGTCTCAATTACTTGGATAGCCGATGCTCACATGCCAGAACTTGTCCCATGTGTAGATGACAGATTCATGGATTTCCGATTACTGCTGTCTGTCAGTATTTCTGAGTTACTCACTATCCTCTAATTTCAGGTATAAAAGGCTTGAAGTTTTGTCTGCATTTACAAATACTGTAAGTATTCGAAGTATCCTTTACAACTAGAGTTTTCAACCCTGCATCAAAGTAATCAAGGTACAGAATGATGCTTCTGTAAAACTCATGGGGGTTAATGCAAAGTAATAGTATGCACATTTCAGATGCTAAAAGAGGATTTTTACTGGAATCCCCCCCCCCCAAATGAGTTGTAAAAAGTACAAAATTTGCATATTTGCTATGTGGATGCTTTCCACCTTAATCTTGGACTCTTGGTTAGTCTTGCTGAGGGTGTTGTTTTGCGGTTGAAATTCTAGTGGTGTTGTTGACGTGTTTGATTAGGTTTGGGTAATTTAATATTCTCAGTCATCAGATGAACTGATGAACCGGAAAATTTAGTTTGAAATTTTGTTTTTGCCTTACGTAAATCAATTATGAAGGTCAAAAGCATTACTTGCACTTCCCATTCCCTCTGTTGATTTGCGCTAACATGTTGAACCTTCTCATTTTGTCTGCTGCATGTGTAGACAGCTGTTTTCTTCTGTTTATGTCATTTTCTCTAGCGGTTGAAGCACTTCACGCATTCATACAAGATGAATCGGAGCACAAGTAAGTTTGTGTTACCAATGACTGTCGCATTTTTTGTATCACATTTTATATAGAGATTCAGCATGGAGAAGAATTTGTATTTTTGCAAGTAATAATATCCTCAGTTTTTTTTATTGATGGTTGAGTTCTATTTCATGCATATTAGGAACTCAAGATACTTGTTATAGCTGTTAAGTGTTAGCATTTTCATTCCTCTGGATGTCTGAAAATTTGATCATGCTTAACTGTAAAAATGTGTTTTTCGTTTGGAAAATAATGCATGGCTCTAGACTGAAAGACTTTTTTAGCCATGATTTGCGATCTATTGTGCTCATGCTTCATAAACCTGTCGGTAATTAGTTGACTTATGCTACATACTTTGTTCTATACGTGTGTTTTACTTGTGATCTTTTCAAACGTAATATGTTTAAGACATGCTTAATTGTATTGTCTGCAAGAAAATGGAGAGAAAACCCATCCGTGTGAAACCATTAAACCATTACGGGATCTTTTGCCTGAGTGCTAATGTATTCAATTTTTATACCCAAATAATTGCAAATTTGTTTCTCTGGTAGGAATTTATGGTTCTTAGATTTTATTATTTTCTTCAATATCTGCTGATGCTGATAATGATCTGCTTGTAGGCATTATTTGATTGTTTCAGCTGTGACCAATTTAGTTGTGAATCTCATTGGCGTATGGTTCTTCAGGAATTATGCCCGGATTAATCTTAGTGAGTATCTCCTGGACCCTCTATTCTTCTATTCTACTGTCTACCAGCCTTGAATGATGTTTCTCTATTTCAATGGGATGGCATATATTGATGGGTGATTGAGGCTTGAGTCATCTGTTTCTCTTGGAATTTTGCTTGCAGCTTATAGAAATGCTGAAGATATGAATCATCATTCAGTTTTCCTGCATGTTCTAGCAGATTCTATTCGCAGGTGGATACGCTAGGTCTCTATATGGACATCACTGTGTATTTGAATTTCATTCCTTTAGTTCGTGCATTATTATTAACATACTATGGTGATTTCTCAGTGCAGGTTTGATATTGGCATCCTGGTTACTGTCCATTGGGTAAGCACCTTGTTTTTCAGACCCAGATTATTTTGCAATGAAGTGTGTGTGTGTGAGAGAGAGAGAAACACACACACACACCGAGAGAGAGAGAGAGACCGGGGGGGTCAGGGCTCAATTGTTTTTTCTTCTGATTTCTCTAGATTCTGTAATTTCTTTACCATTCTCTATAGGGTGCAGAATGCAGAAGTCTTGTGTTTGGGACTAGTTTCAGCTGCGGTTTTTACGCTAGTCCTGCCACTCTTTAGGACAACCGGTGGTATCTTGCTTCAAACGGCACCTCCTAGTATTCCAACTTCTGCTATGAGCAAATGTTTGAGACAGGTTATTACCCTAGTTTCTATAAGATAAAGTATGCTACGAGACTGATTTTAGCTCCCCCCCCCCCCCCGGGCCCGGGGGGTGGGGTTGCTTAAATGTAAGCAGGTTCTTTCTGTTTTAACAATTCCAACTTCTTGTGGAAAGGGTGAAAAGCTATATTTTGCTCTCCGTAATTTATGATCTTTAAATTTAGTTTTCATTTGACTATACCTATTGGCGCTTTAATGCTTCGTGTGTGCGCGCGCCCTCATATTAAATGCTTCACTTTTTTTAATATCTTTAATTTTCTTTAGATAACTGCTCGGGAAGATGTGCTGGAAGTTTCACAAGCTCGTTTTTGGGAGTTAGTTCCTGGTCATGTGGTTGGTTCGCTCTTGATTCAGGTAATTCCCCCATTAACTAAAAATAGGACTAAGCTAGTGCTTAATTTGATGTTAAAAACCAAACTATATCTGACGTGAATCCAAACACGCACTAAAGCAAGTTAACGACGTATGTGGATGCACATGCTCAATTTCATGCTTTCGAGTTTCTGTTGCTGAAGTCTCACTCTAGTTATGGTTGGCGCAGGTGAAGAAAGGGGCGGATGATCGCCCGTTACTAGGACTTGTGCATGGCCTCTACCATGAACTGGGCGTGCAGGACCTTACGGTGCAGACTGATGATACATGAGCGTCTCATATTCATGGATTTCTGCAAATGATTACAGACCATGGATTGCTTTTATTTATTTATTGTCCTCGCTCTGCTGGTCAAAGAACAATGACTTTATTTCTCATAGAAAAGGGATGAGTGAATTTTAGAAAAGTATTACGCTGTCACAGGCAATATCCATTTCCTTCCCCTCCACAGTTAAAAAAAAAAGGAGCCAGGCATGAAAACTAGGGCCTATGCTGAATAACAATGTTAATGATCACGGATACTTGTCAACTACCAATTTACCATAGATCTGATCTGTTCATGTTAAAAGTGGATGGCGTGCTATCTTATTTTTCACATTTTTTAAATACTTCTATTCTAGTAAATATTAAGTATTACTCGTATCATTTTTTAACATGACTTTAATAAATATATATTAGCATGAGTCGCCGATTGCCATTGTTCGTGGAAGGTCTTCGGCAATGGCTTCTCAAATCTTACTCCCACTGAGAATTTGGAGCTTTACTCTCCCTTTGTCCGTCACACGCACCCTCCCTTTGTTAAGGGGTCTGAAGTCAGCTGTAAGGTGTCCTTGTAAAGAAATTTTTTTATGCCGTAGTAAAGAACTATTTTTATGATTTAATGATCACGCAGTTATAATATCAATATAAAAATGACTCATTTTTCCTATTCTTCTAACCCTTCCAATTTCCAATGGTACATTATTATGACCGTTTGAACGTAGCTTTTTATTTTCTAGCACCATTCATTGTTCAGATCAATATATGGTTATCTGCCTTCATTTTCCAATGTTCTTTTTCCTCCATCGCTCGACTCGCTCCAGTCTTGAGTTTCTTTCCTTGCGTGCAACCATGTAATTATATTATTAGTGTACGTAATCTAATCATGATTTATTTCCAAACATGAAAGTCAAACGATCGTACGCAAAAAAAACTTTCTTTTCCAAAATTAAATTAGCATCCGATAATTCTCAAAATTCTGATAACCTGGGGGTCAGCGAAACGCGTGATGTGCTTGTAATCATGTGTTGTATATAGAAGTCAACTGGATTTTGATGGTACTGGTTTTTGTTAATCTCATATGACAACTCATGTATAATCATCTAGAAATCGACTTTAGGTAAGAAAAAAGCGAGGCGCAGCCATTGAAACGGGAGAGGGCGTACAGATTAGATGATAACGAAGATAATAAATTATTAAATTTGAATCTGACAGAGAATATTTGAGTACAATCAATTATATGCAGAAGTTGACTACGCCTTTAAGCAGTTAAGCTGACCTAACCGTTCCGCCCGAAGAAAAACAATTTACACAGAGTGAAGAAGAAATTTGTGTCAAGCACCTATCAATGTTGTTTGGTGGTTATTTAATTACAGTGATACGATATCTGCCAAGGTACGAGAACAAGAACCATTGCAGGGTAATTACGATGATGATGATCATCTGCCGGTGAGCTGAGTGAAGGGAGGAGTGAGTTGGGCCGAATTAATGGAGTTATCATTGACGTTGAAGGAAGGGGGAGCGGCCGGCCACACAAAAGCCGGCCGTTCCCTCGGGACCTCCGGCGGAGCCACCTCGCCTGTCAGGACCTGCAGTACTGTCTTCATGGATGGCCTTTTGTGAGGATTGGGATGGCAACAAGCCAGGCCTAGCACTATCACTCTTTCCACTCGTTCCTCGTCTTCCTCTATCTCCTTCTTTATTCTCCTATCCACTCCGTCTAGTGTTCTTCCATTCCCATACATCTCCCACACCCAGTACACTATGCTATTCTTGTAGTCGTTCTGAACACACATGTTCCCTGGCCTCTTCCCACAGACTACTTCCATTATCAGAACCCCAAATGCGTACACGTCTGTTTCCACTGTTGCCCTCCCTGTCAGAAACGTCTCTGGGGCCATGTAACCTGGTGTTCCTGCTATTTCTTTCGTGGAATGGTGAGTCTCATTTCTTTTTTGGATGGTTCGAGCCAATCCAAAGTCTCCCAGCTTGGCGTTGAAGTCTGAGTCCAACATGATATTGCTGGCCTTGATGTCCCTGTGAATCACCTTCTTGTCGCAGCCGTTGTGAAGATAGTCAAGGGCTTCAGCCACACCGTATATCGCACTGCATCTGGTTTCCCAGTGAAGGTTTTGATATGGTGATCCGTCTGTGCTGCCGAATAGGTATTTGTCTAAGCTTCCATTGGGCATGAACTCGTAGACGAGTAGGAGTTCTTTTCTCTCATAGCACCACCCTGTGAGTTTAACCAGATTCTTGTGGTGAAGGCTGCCTATTGTCGTGACTTCTGCTATGAATTCTTGCTTCCCTTGGCGTGAATCCTTGGAGACTCTCTTCACGGCGATCTCCCTGTTTCCCAGGATTCCCTTGTACACTTTTCCGAAACCACCTTCCCCCAGCTTGTTCTGGTCGTTGAAATTGCTCGTCGCCTTTTTTATTTCCCTCAGCCGGAACTTCTTTGGAACCATTGAGGAATACTTAATCTGGTCTTCTATCCTCGGATACGCATCCTCTGCTATCTCCCTATTTCGTTTCCACCGCCATATCAAGAAAAGTATCACCGCACCGGCGATAACCACCACCACTGGAACTGTGATCCAAACCCATAGCAGTTCTTGATTTCCGTCTCCAATATCTTCACCGTTGAACTCCCACGCTCTGATGCAGTTCAGCTCATTGAAATTACTTGTCGACGCAGAGAACCCCAGAAATACCTTCTCCGGGAGATATGAGGTGAGATTGAGGGGTGGAGATTGCAACAAGAGCTTCATGTCTTGTGCTTTGGTTCCATTCATCATGTAACCGAAGACAGAAATCACATCGTTATCATACTGAATTCTCACGGCCACATTGGTGCCCGATGAAATATTGATCCCCAAGGGAAGTAACGGAACGTGCTTGATGGAGTAAACACTGTTCACGTTGACGCCAACATGACCGTCTGAGCCGTCTTCAGGGGAGTTGCTTCTGGTATCAAACTCCACAGCCAATACGGCTGCACCAGAAGTGCCATTTGTGGAAGAATTCACAACGCCAAGCCATCTTCCATGGCTGTTGGGGGGGAGACTTTTGTCAGCAGCTAGTATGAAGGCCAAACCTTCGCCGGCACCTGGGTTTGAAGGAGTATCGGGGCTGATATTGAGGACGAAGGTGGTATTGAATGATGCAGTTTGGTTCTTCTTCTTGTTCCAAACTCTGTACGCCTTATAGTAGAAGGCCCTCCCGGACCTGTTCCTCAAGTCTTCACCGTAAGCATCAGGTGTCACTTGGATGGCATCTCGGAATATACGCGAAAACTCACTCAGTAGTATTAATCCATTCTGATCTTCTTGTTTGAAGGTGGGGAAATTGAAAGAAAAGCAGTCAACTTGGATATGGCCGAGGATACTGATGAAGATGACTGCTAAAAGTTGAGGCTTAACCATCCGACAAAACTGCATTCTACAGCTCATTAAACGGACAATATAGCCGTATGCTTTTTGAAGGATTTGCTATAGCAACACAGAAGGTGAGCTATATATGATCCTGTGAGTTACCAGACTGATTGGATGAATGGCAGCGTCGTCTGAGGATTATCGATCAGAGATTGGAGGGCAAGTCTAAAATGGTAATGATGATGGTCAAGCATGCTTAGCCTGTTCCGTTATGCATTATATGTATTTATATATTTTATATACAGCAATCAAAACAGACTTGATTCATCAATGGGAAGTTTCCTTGCTCTTGATGAGCCTTCTTATTTTCTATATGTTATTCAGAGGTGGAATATATTTTAGAGCTAGAGACTCGGTCATAATGCTAGAATGTTTACTACTCTTCTATATCATGCCCAACCAGCAAGTTAATTATTTAAGTCATAAACTAATTATTTAATTAATACCTCCAATAAAGAAGATAAACTAATCTTTAAGTCATAAACTAATTATTTAATTAATACCTCCAATAAAGAAGATAAACTAATCTTTAAGTCATAAATTATTTCCTACCGCACTCGTGGCCGCGTCACGTATATACATCTCTTTGAAGGGCAAGAAGATTGGGAGTTTTTTTTTTTTTTGGGGCCTTAGAAGGCTGGGAGTTCGACTTATGAAACTTCGTCAGAATCTTTAGTGATATGATATTCAAATATGGTTGCCCTCCATCGCCCCGTTCAAAGTCAATATAGAATTATTAAGTAGCGAGGAAATGATGAATGACAAATACATATATTAATCCGTAGTCTAGCGTGCTAGGGCCCGAAATGAGGTTAGCACACGCCAACAAAATAAGTGTTTTTTCTGCGAAACATCGGTTGATGATTGATAAGAAGTCAAAAACTCACAAATCAGAACCAATCCGGCCGCCTTGTTATCTCATTTTTATTTGATGCATTCTAAAATTGATTATGAATTGTATAAGTGAGCATATTAGCCGTAACTAATGCCAAGAGTCAAATCACACAGTAGGGCGCTGGTAGAGAAAATTAACAATATGTCTATCAACTATGGAACCACGTTCAATACTCATCATAGTGATAGTTATCATAATACTTATCAAATTTTAACCATTCAAATTTAATATAGACAGTCAAAATTTAATATTTAACATTTCTGTGTTTTTAAAATATTTTCCTCTTAATAGGTACATAATCCAAAATAAAAACTATCATACATAGCCTTGTTATTGAGAGATATTTGTCTTTAATTAAAATGAGGATTAGACCCCTCGTCCGTGGGTTCAACTGACGAAGGGGTCGGACTCTCTTACCAAAGGGAGGAGGTTCGATCCTAGGGAGTGCCACTTTGTTATGGCTCCAGTCACAGCTCTGGAGGAGGCATCACCACAGCATAGTGAAGCTAGAAGATTCCTACCTATTAGGCCAAAAAAAAGGGGTTTGCTTGTCATGTTCTCATGCCCATAGGGATAGGTCCCAGTGGATCAAACGTTAAGTACCCTGTCCTTAGATTATGGGTGAGCCCAACCCCTTTCCTAAAATTTTTTGTATAAAAAAAAAAAGAGGATTAGAAGCTTGATCCGACAAATGGAAAACAAATTATATTTAGGAACTTTTGCAATGAATAGATTAAATCGTTTTGAAAAAGAAATTAATGATTGTACGTATTTATTAACATTTTTTAAAATTATTCATAAAAATTATTGATTAGAATTATTCAGAACTATACTTTTGTTATTGAGATATATACTAGCTATTGTAAATCGTAAAATATTAGTTAAAATTTCAATTATTAGATATATTAATTCGGATGTTTGTTATTTACGTCTTAAAGTATGGTTTTCTCAAAAGTAATCATGACGATCCAAAGTTAAGAAGTAGAAATTTTAATAATAACGTCAGCTATCTCATGGAATGGATAAAATAATAACATGCTATATAAAATTAAAGTAGTTGATTTCTTAGTTTTTCCTAGATTAAAAACACGGAGAGGAGCGGATAATCAAATATTTGAATCACACTAATTTGGTGACTCCGCCAGAACACTCGCAATATATATATATATATATATATATATATATATATATATATAGATAGAAGCCTCCCAATGTTGGGGAGGTTTGTAAATAATGTTCAATCTTAAAAGTTATCTACACGTGTGGGAGCAATATGCATGACAAGGCTCCTCCCATTTACATTTATCCTCTCTAGGATTTATATTTTTCTCTTATCATTTTGAATGTTAATTTAGTTAGTATTTATTGTGGTCAACAATACTTAGAGCTTCTATAAAATTTTTTATGTAATTTATAATTTTAAATATAGACCAATTTCTTTTATTTCTAGGCAAAATTAAAATAACTCAACCAGTTTTTCTTAATTTTGATGAAGTGTTTAGATGTGCTTTAGAATAAAAATTAGAAGAGTATATAATTGAGCCAATTAAAGTTACTTATTAGTGTCTCATGTTCGTAGTGCTTTAGTTCATCCCTTCTTGTTATTAGTCAATGGTCTATGATAATTGATAAAAGGCTCCCACCATGACGCAACAAACAAAAGAATAAGCAAACATTACGTAATTTGCCTGTATTTTGGGTCAAATTATACGGATCCAGATCTGCAGGCAGTCTGACCATTGATCGAAGAAGGGTCCATACCACATAGCCAGTCAAATGCATCCTGGTCGTCCATCTGAGGCAAATTTTAGCCGCGGGTTTGGAAGAAGCACCCAATCACTCTCACCCATGCGTCCTATGCGAGTGTGGAACCCTCTTCGTTCTTTTGTCCGTAGCGATCTTCCAATTGTCACGTTCTTCTTATTGCGCACCTGGACTGGGACTGAATAATGATAATTGTGGTCCTGAAGCATCAAACGGTGCGCTTCCAATTCCGAGCTTGATGGGCTGCTCCAGATGGATCCGGCCACGTGTTTATTAACTGCACGAGGTTCGGCAACACAATGGATCCCTCTGCGCCACATGCCAAACGCCTTGTTCACAGTTCACAAATCTAGGCGTGCCTACAGTCCCAGTTAGTGAGTTAATTAATTAATTAATTAACTGATGCTATTTCCCGCCGGACGTGCTATATCAGGGTATCCCCAATAATATATTACCTCTGGTCCTAATTATAATTATAAGATCTTATTTATAATTTACAAATAAAATCTTATACATAGATCCTAATACGATGGAAGTAAATCATTTTGTAGATAAGTGGGCGCCATACAGAACTGAGTTTTCTGGCTCTTCTTCTAAAGTCATCACACTCACTGTGGTGCAGTTGGAGCTGATATATGTGAAACAGACATGGTCTGCCCCTAGCTTTTATAGGTGCATCAACTTAAATATCATGAGAAAAATAAAGGTTAATTAGTTCAGAGAAGGAAGCTGGGTTCAAAGTAGCGAGTTCTCCTGCTTCCTCACTTTTCCATGCTTTATTTCACCCAACCCATTGTACAAACGTTCGAGTCGGGAATCCGAATACGCCTATGTAATTTGCTTTTCAGTTGATCATTAATCAACATAATTAAATAAAAGGGTTTGTTGACCCAGGATATATTTTAGCCAGCCAGTAATATACAGTGTATAGCCGCTGCAAGTTGCCCCCCCAAAAAAAACAAAAAAAACCCTACAAAGCTTGTAAAAGACGCAACATTAAAGTCTTCCAGGATCACGGCATAATGATTAAATTATATTGATATTAAAAACAATTTATGATTAAGAAATTACAACTACAAATTACAAAGATATCTCGTATACATACCTGTTGGCCAAATTCAATTTTCACGTTAAAAATAATGGCTGTTCTTTATGGATGTCACCAAATCTCAGTGGTCGCTCCTGTTATGATTGAAGTGCGATTCGCATTGCGAGAAGTAAAAACTTGTAAAGCATCCATAAGTTTAGCAAGCTAGATATAGGAAGCCTCACAAGACAACAGATTAAATAATCAAAAAGAGGAAGAACACGTTGAAACCTGCAGAAGTATAAAAAAGGAGCACTCACAAAGAAATCATCAGCAGAAGCATAAATATCAGTGAAGAGAACGAAGACGAGCGAAGAAGAAGGAGAAGGAGGAGAACTTACAAATTAAAGGGGCATATATATATCTGTTGATGAATTTGGATCGCGAGAGGGAAGATCGGAGAAGGAAATGCGTGGGCAGATCCGATCCAGGTGAGAGCGACCCGTATCGTGGTGGCCGGCGTGTTGATGATCTGTAAATCAGAGGCGGAACAGGATACGAGTTTCTCTCACCCGGATCGGAAATGACCAGAGACGAAGGGGCGGCGAATTCAAACTGGGTGGTCCTGGCCACCTCACAATTCCCTCTCACAGCCGAATGCTTATCTCTTTCGAGCGCCTGATAGATTTATAAAGACAAACGCATCCCCCGCTAATACTATAGCCGACATGCTTGAATTGAATGAACGCCCGTTCGGGCTTCTCCCCCATCGTCAATGATATACTACTTCGCATCAACATCGCCAATTATGAGAACCACATGTTGATTTTTTAATTGCTGTGATACCCTTCCTTAGGATATAACAAATTACAGAACAACCCCACAATCCCTGTTGTTCTGATGAGCGTGAGACGTGCTTTTTGTTTGTTTGCTTTGCTGGCTTCATATTATATCACCATGTGACGTCATCACTACTTCTCAGCTCCAATCACTCCTTCCTACGCGCCTCTCCTCTCTTCTTATCCTCACCCTTTCAGGACTTTACAATCACTGCTCGGTGTGATAAATGTTACCCGCAAGCATTTGTTTTGTATATCCTTGTCTTATTATTATTGGTGTCACCTGCATGACCTTGTGTAACTAATTTTCTTATTGATGATTTATCGGGATTAAAGTCCATCCTACCCTACTTTCAATGTGATTTTAGAATTTCACTCCCCTTATTTTAGTTATAGGACTGAGAGACTAAAATATTACACTGAAAAAAATATTAAAAGTGACTTATAAATAAAATCAGAAGAATATTTTTTACTCTCGTTCTCATATTGAATTAAACAGAAGCTAAGGTGGTGTGCACAACTTTTAAGCGCTCGCTTGGCTGGTAAAATATTTATACCAAGTGTTAGGATTTAACAAAAACGAAAAAGATATGCCGAGATATTTAATGAGAATATTTAATTTAATTAAATAATAGTAAATTAATTAGTATTTAATTTAATATTATAGTTAACATAGTTTCAACTTAATAGAAGATCATATTTAAAATCCAAATCTAAGACAGTTTATCTTATCATGAGTGTGATTGAGAAATGTTTATGATATCCATCACATTCACCCATCTATTTATTTGAAATGTGAATAAATTATGAGATGTTTTCTGACGTAAGTGTCGCACTCGCAGCCAATCATCAGTCTATAAATGGGATCGGAGTGCCCATCATAAATAAGAATGCGTCGTGAAATACAGTGAGACTCATTTTTTCTTCTTCTCTATGGTAGTGAGGCGCATGTTTTCATCTCTAAATAGAATGAGCTTTGATTGTTGGCATAAAATTAACAAATAAGCAGGGGCTCATTTCCATTTCACCCCTTCCAACATTACCGCAAGCCTACCGTGTACTCCTCTAGTCATATTTTATAGGACCGAAAAAGAAAATATATTTTTAGCCTTATTTATAACGTATTGAGAGAGATTTTTTCTATAGATGTACAATTTCACTCTTTATTTATTATTGTATTGATTTTGTTTACATGAGATATAATGTATATTAAATAGAAATAAAGTCAGAAAGTTATTGAATTTTAAAGGAAAGTTAATAAAGTTTGAAATTTTTTGTGTCAGTGTGAAACATATTAGAAATAACTTGTAAATAGGACCAGAAGAGTGTTGAATTAGTGAATATAAATGTTCCTGTAAGGAAGATAGGAGAAGATTTGTAGAACGAAAGGAGTCTGATAGCATATTTTATATTACTTCTGATTTTAATTATAAGATCTTATTTATAGTCTAATAAAATTTTATAAATAAACAGAATCAGAGGGACTACTAAAAAAAATGTAAAGCAGTTTGCAAGGCATGGATGAACTGGAAAAGGGACCCCCAATGTCACGGGAGCTTTTAAAGCGTCATGCACGCAGCCCAAAAAAGAAATGCAATGAACTTGATTTTCACAAACGTGTGCTCTCTAAAATTTTGAAGTAGTGAATGATGCGCGCATAAATGTTTTGGTTATATTTGTAATAAAGACGGAAATATGTTTATAATTTCAACGAGTGAACGGAGAGCATAGAGGCAGAAGCAGCCGCCGGTGACCGGTATCATTCCACAAGATGGGAGAGGTTGAAGAAATTAAATGCCCAGACTCAATTTGATGACTAGTAAACAAGCATATTTTTTTTTCCACCCTCTTTTACATCTTTCCTTGCGTCATCTCTGCTCGGTTTCAATTAAAAAACTAATATAATACTGCAAGAGCCAAGTCCTACGCAATGTCACTGTTTTTTAACTTGACTTGATATCTGATGCTCTGAATCTAGCTACGTTCTATGATGTATCATTGGACTCAATTAAATGACAAAATCTCGTGGTAAAAAATTACTGTTGAAATCGAAATATTGGAGGGAAGCTTATTAATCGTTTAGATCACTCTTAACACTTATAATACTTTTCCGGTCCTAAATGTAAGACTCTTATATTAGTGTGTATAAGGGTCTTATATTTAGGACTTCTCGATCCTAAATATAAGACCCTTATACACATTAATATAAAAGTTTTACATTTAGGACAAGAGGAGTAGCAACTTAATTGAAGAGTAAAAACCTGATAAGAGCGAAATTTAAGGATACAAGGAATGCAGACGACGCAGAGGGTAAAAACAGACAGAGAAAGGGAGATATTAGGTCAAAGACAATGAATGGACCCCAGCATCCTGATCACTGCGAACTAGAAAGGGAAAAGTATTGTAACGTCCCAAGAAAAGGAGGATAATTATTAGACAGTCCCATAATAATTAAATACTACTTCCGGTCTTAATTATAAGAACCAGTTGATTAATTTGAAGAAATTAAAGAAAGAAGTTAAGTTAGTTATTTGTAATAAATAGGTGTTGTTTTTCCTAAAATATCCTTACTAATCAAGTATATTGGCTAAAACTATAATTATTAGAAGGACTATCTTGAAAAAAAATTGAGTAAATGTGAGAGACAAAATGGATTGGGGTCTTATATTTAGGATCAACATAAAAGTCAAACAGAGTCTTATATTAAGAACCAGAAATAGTAGCTTGTAATAACATACTTCAGTGTCCCAAATGATAACATACTTTAATAACTTGCTTATCATTAAGACTTTCGAATAATTATCTTTTTCTTTTTTTCACGGATAAGGATGTTTTGTTGGGATACATGTAATTTGAGGACGATAACTAGCACGATTTACCATCAATTATAACGAATAAAAGTTGGGAGAATTATGAGAAGGTTTTAAAAAATAATTATAAAATAAATCTTAAAAGTTGTTATTTTTTATTATGAAACTTTTCATTACAAACTGTTTAAATTATTATTAAGATTTTTTAATAATTAATTTTTTGGGGACCCGATTATAATTCGAAAGTTTGCTACTCATAATCATGAAGTAAACTTTGGAAGACATACGCATGATATGATCTAGCGATAAAGGCAAAAACCAAAATGATAGCATCAGCGTGATGATTTAGTACGGATGTTAACTGAAAATGACCCACCTGGTTGCTAAAATGTGATGTCAGATATGTGTAACTTCTGTACTACTCACCTCAATCCTTCTGGGCACAACTCTTGACACGCAATAAATAATCTCTCTTGTGAAAGAATTCATCTTTCTTCGAGTTTGTGTACTTCAGGAAATTATTGAGGGGAAAAGCAACTTCATGAGATCTAAATACAGAAGACAACATGCTCCAACGCGCTCTATGTTTGGTATATGTTTGGTGTGAAGAAAATGGATAGGAAATAAGGGGAGAGAAAATTTTCATGGATTCGATTTACAAAATTTAAAAAATGAGATTATAAAATTTTAATAAAATAAAGATGTAAAATAAGAGAGTAATAAAAATTAATTAAAAATTTTTAATCTCACTTGTCTATTTTTTTCTATATCAAACTCATCAAAAATTTTCTCACTTTCCCCTCTCCTCCCCTCACACCAAACTAAGGGGGTGTTTGGCAAAACCAAAACCTAGGTTTCAGAATCACTTTTCCGCAAAACGAGGTAGCCTCCTCCACATATTTACTTCGTAACCCGTAAAAGCACTTCTGAAACCATGGTTTGGTTTCTATCCAAACACCCCCTAAGTATTAATGAAGCATGTCATCCCCACCGTCGAACAAGCGGCTTGGAACTTATCTTCTCTCCTTCTCATCCTCTTTTTTCTTTTTCTTTTTTTAACCATTAGATTAATATATTTTAATGGTTTAGATTTTAATTTTTTATAAACTATTTTTTTATAAACTATTTATAAAATTTAAAAAACTTTCAATGTACTTGCAGATCATTAGAATTAAATTTTAATATAATTTGTAATTTATTATTTATTTATTTTTATAATTTAATATTTTAATAATAATATTAAAATGATTTAAATCTGAATCGTTAAAATATTAATCTAATAGTTAAAAAAAATGGAGAGAGAAGGGAAGAGGGAGAAGAGAAGTTATCAACAAAGTGGGATCACGTACGGCAGAAATCAATGTTCCTTCCGATGGAAAATAAAAATGACAGAAAGCAAAACCAGCGGACAATTCCGGCGTTTAAAACAGATAGGTTAAAACACACAGAATTAATTGCATACGATAGTTATACTTGCATATGTATATCCATGTCAACTTTGCCTTCAGCGGCATTTATTTCCCAGCGATCAATGCGAGTAACTTGGGAGCGAAAACCTCGAACAAAGTGGTCCTCTCTCTCAACGACGCAACCAATTGCCGCAGCAGAAGAGGAAAGACGCAATAAACTATGGCTCTCGATCGGAAGATATGGACTTCATGGTGCAAGAAAATCGGTATCTCCCTTTTGTTTTTTTGGGTGTTGGCAGTCAAGATTCAAAGCTGAGGAGAGATGAATATGGCTTGGAATTGAAAAGCCTTCCATGTTCCGTGACTGTTCTGTACTTGCTCTGATCATGAAAAGCCAGAATAATGAATTGTTTAGAGTAAAAAAAAAAATGATGGCCAAAGACAGTGAGAATATTGAAACACGACAATATTAGCCAACTCCATCACGTCAACAAGATACAAACGTATCTGCTACGTGACAGTGGCAACCAGCCCCAGCATGTGCCTGTTGGCGTTTCCATTGTCCACTCCATTGCTCAACTTGAAGGGTTGCATTCTGCGCATGAAATCTCCACACACTCACGCACGTTATAACCCGATATATTTCATCAGATCAGAATCGAATTAAAATGCGGTTTATATGCTTTCATTTTGATTTTCCAGAACTTACAAATATGTTTATATATGTTGCATTGATGAATTAATTGCGAATTGGCCAGCCTGCAGGATTGAAGTTTTAAATGAAAGCGAGTAATTCAAGCCTATCACTCTCGCCACCACAGAAAGCTCCGCAAGAATATCGGTAATATAATTCTACTTGGAGATTTAGATACGCATCAAACAGTTTTAACTCTTGTTTAGATGAGAATGTGATGGCTAGCGATTATGGGTGCGTAGCCCAGCTTACGATCGAGAGTGAGGAATCAGCAATCTCAACTACAATTCGGCTTCGGCATTTACACGAAGCCCGAACTTTAACGAAGCCAGTTAGCAATTGAATATGTGGCAGCACGCCTAGAAATTACTATGTCGATGCTTCTTGATACTCCTCCTACTGATATAAGAAGCCTATGCTACGATGATTGTTTGGGATTTGGTCCCCATCCTTCTTAGTTTTATTTTTGGTCTTTAAGCCCTCTTTTGTAACCTTAAAAAAAAGTGGCAGCACGCCGGCAAGGTCTTGAATTCTTGTACTCTGCAAAATGAAGTGCTCTCCACGAGAAACGGCAAAGGTTAGTAATCATAACGTACTTTCTGCGGCCTGAGCTATTGTGATATCATCATCACCATAATGTTGTCATTATTGCAGAATCAAAAGACACTAAGCCTGCACAGCCATGACAGACCTATATTAGCCGGACTAGCTACGGGGGAATCCCCCAAGAATAAGATCTCATTCCCCTCTTTGAAGCACTAGTGGTTCTACAACCACTATCTCACTGTTTCAATAAATTTGGCAACACATAAAGGAATCCTTCAGTTTATTAATTCTGCGTCTGTATTACACAGAGCCTAATGCTGAGCCGGCGGGTCCCCTCCCTGCTCAAAGCAACCAATTATCAAATCATGAAGCAGCCACATAATACAAATGCAATTCAAATGCTAATATATGTGTGTGCTCGAAAAGCTTGCGCCTTTGTGCTGTACGCACAACAGCCTGGCCATTGAGAGTACTATATACTCACTTCTCTCTCTCTCTCTCTCTCTCTCTCTCATCCTTTTTTTTTTTGGGGAGGAGGGGGCCGGGGTTTCTGAATAAACCCCAAAAAAGAAATGGGCAGTGGCGGTGGCTTTTGCCGTTAATGGAAGAACAAGAATTTTAAAACCTTAAACAAAGGCGAGCACAATCGAGGGCATTGAAGGTAAAAGAACTGGCCCGGCGGGGGTGTGTGTGAAGGAACATGAGTGTTTGTTAGCATTGAAAGGCCATTGGTGGGGGCGCCTACCCACATGCCATTCAATAATTCTGAGATCTCACTGTGTAAACCAAGCACGCCAACCCTCGCTTTGCTGTCTGGGCCCCTCTACCTTTACCTCCCTTTCTGCCCTTCCCCCATTTAACTAACCTCCCTCAACATCAACCAAACATGGCTTGTTGTAACTCCACATATCATAATTCTTCTAGTATATATCCCCTCTGATCTCTCAATTATATATGGCTTGTGGCTTTTGTTGAAATTCAAATTTCAGCAACCAAAACAGAACTCAACAGTATACGGATTAAGTTGGTTACTTTGCGTTCGGGGCTGCCGGGCAGTGGCGGATTGTGGAGAAGGACAGGGATCTGGATCCGTTGATTCGACATAAAATTTGTTGTAAGGAAAGCACAGTGTTTTTAATGTTACAGAGAGATCATTAATTAATCGACTTGAGGAGATAATAAGCTAAGAAAAGAGAGATACACACACACACATAAGTGAAAAGCACGGGAGTGGCTGAGAAAGTTGGGAGTCAATTTAGTGGGTAGGGAGGCAAGGGTAGCGTCGTATTCATCACACCATTGCCTTTTATTTATTCTTACTAAAACGCCCCCAGAACTCAAACCAAGTGATAACAACACCTCAACCACGACCCTGACTTTTAAACCCCCAACGCTTTTCTGTTAAAAATAGTGTTACGTGATAATGATTCCACCCATTTCCCTCCATACCTCTCATCTACGTCCCACATGCCTTGTCCTCCCCTCATACAATATCGCCACCCACGATTCCATGTTCATCCATCACGTACGCCTCAAAACCACTGAACGTAACTCACCAACACTGCTCACACTTAATTTGCTGCTTCATTACATTCAGCTGTCTCAAACACAACCTCATCACTACATTACTTGTTACATTCCGCGATCGCGCAGACCTAAACCTTGGGATTCTCGCACCACAACATCACATCGGAATGCAAAAAGCAAGATGAGTCCAACGTTGGAGAGACCCACCAACCCCATGCTATAATATCTGTATCTATTTTATCTCTCCAGTTGAGTTCGAAAACTATAATCTGGGCGAGGGGAACAACAGGAGATGAATGAAAAGGTAACTCAAAAATTCTATACAAGAGTCACGGATATCATATCATCATATCATATCGCGCGCGCGCGCACAGATATACTGGATTCTGACATCCAAGAAACTTTTGACCGAACTTAAGCTTAAATGATTGTGTTGCCGAGAATTCTGCGTCCAATGTTATCGTAAAAGCAATTGGTACTGGCTAGGCACACAAGCATAGTGCTGTGTAGGGTTCTGCCTTAAATAACTATGCATGGATCGGACCATGCCATTACTCGTCACTTTTTCATGGAAATCACGGCGAAACGACGGTCACGTATATGCATTTAATTAGCATTCGGCCTCCTCATCACCCCTTTTGTTTCCACGTACTGTGTGGTGTCTTCACTGTAAATATATAGAAATTCCCGATGACTCCTGTCTACTCAACCTGAAATGCCATGTGTGTGTATATATATTATGCAAAACTCGAGAAAGTGACCTCAAATGACATACAATAGAATGGCCCCGAAGTCATACGGCGCAAGTACGTATGACACAACAAGCAATCCTGTTGAGAATATCTGATATCAATTAATTTGGCTGTATGTCTATTAGTCCCTCATTCCAGCGATGCTCTTCCTTCGATCCTTCTTTGCCTTTGACTAAAATGGTTGGTTTTCTGTTCTTTTCATGAAATTAACTTAATTAGGGGACACTCCATATGGATGCTTCTGAACAGGGATTAATCACGCTATTCACAGGGATGATGAAATTTGGAGTGCTTGATGTAAGCGGCAACAACCGGACGAAGGTCATATCACGCAGACGAAAAACAAAGCAGATGGGGTCCATTATCTCCATCAAAAGCTGCTCTCCAACGCAGCTCCCTAAATCTTTATTTTTTTATTTTTTTATTTTGTCTTATCATATAACCTGCGGAGTACATTACTGTGTTGCCAAGATATCCAGTCAATATCTTCGTTGCACAGTCAAGCGAAACAAGGTTTAATTCCAGATTTTGATATGGATATACTCTGCATCTCCAAAAATTTTTCAAAGAATCCTAGCCTATCACTCTAGTCCACCGCCATATAAATATCAAATGGTCCTATCACATATATAGTTCTGGAAACATCATATTTTGCTGCCATTGCTGCTTATCTGATGACCATCTCTGGTTAATTTTTTTAGCTAAAAAAAAAACTGGCATCTTTTTCTTCAAAATTGTCACGTACAAACGTTTTAACAAAATCGCGTTTCAAAATTCAATTCATTTTTTAGCATGATAAACAAGGTTCCCGAATTAATAATAAAACAATTAATTTCTGTAACTCGTTTTTTCGTGCCATTTGGCGGCCCCGCCAGACACCTGAATACACAATATAATATCCGTAATGCAACTACGCAAGAAATATAAACGCCATTGTTGTTCACGAGCCATATATATTTCTGCAAAACAGCAATATGAGCTACAATGGCAGCTGATCTCCATTCCAAAGTAAAAAAACATAAGCTTCGTATTTCCAACTATGCAATGTAAACACCAGCAGGCTATTAATGATTCGCTTCTACATGTTTTTGGTAATTCTAAAACCGGGGATATTTGGGAGATTAGTTGCATATGAATTCGAAACCATGTAATTATCCGAATAAAATCCCATTCTACAATTCTTCGAGCGATTTGCTTGGTTAATGGTAATGGACACACACTGATCATGATCCAGTCCATCGATCGGGAAACTACATACGTATACTATATATAGCATCACGTTAGTGCCAGACAAAACAATGCGCTCGCAAAGTAACATAAATATATAGTAATTCTATCACGAGAGAGGAAAGGAATTTAACGAAGTATACGCAGGAGGAGGATGAAGATATGGCATGCTCACGGAAAGAAATAGCACGCAGTTGCACTGGAATATAAGTTATAGTAATAAACTTTGTTTGGAGGTGTCGAGACTCAAATACATGGGATAACAGTTCACGCTCGGTGCAATGGACCTTACTTGTCATTGTCATGTAGAGTGACTAGGGTGTTTGTCTGTCCGAGCAAGCTGCTGATGGACCGTGCTTTCACCATTCCAAGCTTCATTCTCTTCTTCGTAATCACTGCCGGCTTCTTCTCGTCAATGTCGTTGTGAATGCCTGAAGAATCACATATACTTCTCTTTTCAGGAGACGAAGAAGATGAAGCTGCGCACAATGAAGAGAGAGAATCGTTATTCTTTGTCGACGCAGTAGTTGCAGAAGGAATAGATCGGCTCCTGACGCTGGTGATGCTTCTGAGCCTTCCCTTGCCCAAATGATGCTCACACAGAGAGTAACCCACCAGTGTTTGCTGACAACACCTCCATCCCCTCCCGTTCACTCTACTGCACCGCGACCCCTCCACCATTACCAAACTTCCCCTTCCCCTTTTCTTGCTCGTATTCACATCCATATTCACTTCCCCTTTTCCTTCTTCTTCATCCTCCCCATTTCTCTCATCATCGTCATCATCATTATTCCGCGTGCATTTCTTGTTCATCTTCGTCTTCATCCTAGTCTTCATCTTCTTGCTGTTATTACTGTTGCTGTCCCTCGTGTTCATCATGTAGTCACCGCCTCTCCCTCTTCGTTTCTTCGGCGGAATCGCTTTCTCTCCGTCGCACCATTTCCCATCTGCATGCCGCGCTCAGCATGTTATATATGTGGCGTTAACAACACCGTGCACAAGCCGTCACAAGTAATAACGCTTACCTAGATTAGACGGTGAGGGTGGGATGACTTCGGATACGGTACCGGAACCCGAGATGACTCCTTTCCTAGCAAGTGACAAGCGACGCCCAGGATATACATACGAACAACAACCACATAATTACATAAATTTTAAGGAAGACGAAAGATAAAGTTGGGTGTAATGTAATATATATATACATAGAAAGAGCAACAAGTAGTAGAGATGATGGGGACCAGCATATCCGTGCTATTTGTGAGCCTGAGACGCATGGTGGTTAGCCAATTTAGAGAAAAAACACGATCCCCTACTCATAGGAGGGGTGTGGGTGGTGGCTACCAGTGCTCTCACAAATGACACCTTCCACAGTATTTTCCACTATCACTATTTTTTCTTCTTGCGCCTCCTATTTTTATTATTATTTCCCCTTTTCGATGCCGGGTAAAATCAAGTTATGGGTCTCCATGTTTTCTACCTTTCTTTTTATTTCTTTTCCATGAAACAAGAGACGACGACGCATATAATCCTATTTTAATTTATATTCATTCCTAACTTTTTTCTTGTCATCTTTCTTACCCGGTATCATTACGCTTCTCCCCTCCTCCGTCGCGCCCTCCCCCGGCCTCGTCCTGCAAAATCACGCACCAAATATTAGATCCGGAGATATAGGATTGACCCCGAAATGCGCCCCTCAGCAACTGTGAAATCTAATTCGTGTGGCTTGCGTGAGAGATTGGACATAAAGCAGTGCAGTCGTACGGAACTCAAAAGGCAAACGGAAATAGCAAACTCAAAGGAAATGAAATCACAAACCGAACGATCTGCCTTGGTGTGGTGATCGTGCGCTCCACTCTCGGCGACGATAGCGGCGGAGTGCCCGGGGTCCTCCGGTTTCCCCATCGGCGGGAGAGGATGAGTATGATCCAAGAGGGAGGCAGTGAGAGCAGCAGTATCGGGTTGTTGCTGGAGAAGAAGAGGAACAGAAGATTTGTGTGAGGAAGCATGAGGGAGTTGCACCATCGGCGACGGATGGATCGAACGGGGATCTGAAAGAGGGGGAGGGACCTGCCTTTTGCGGATCCTCATGGGGGGCGGTGCAGGATAGGATTTGAGGGTAACCCCACCAGATTTACGCCAGAAAGAGGGAAAGATTAGGAGCGGTGGGAGGGAGGAGAGGCGATGTAGAGGAAGAAGGTTCAGATTTGAGAGGCGAAAAGGGGAGAAGGAAAAGAGAAAGACACGAGGGAGAGAAGGGGAAGGAAGACATAGGCTACATGTAGAAGCTGCGAAGACCGAGAAAAATTGGGGCTTGGAAGGATTGAGAGCAGAGAAGCACAGTGTGTGTGGCTGGCTCTCGCTCTCCAAGGCTCCATGGGAGAGTCCACATATATTGATGCCAGATAGGGGGCTTGTGGGGAGGGGGGTTTCTCTCTCTAACTTTTATTTAGTTGCACCAAAGAAAGAGAAGATGCAAAAGGAGGGGGAGAGAGAGAGAGAGCACGTGAGAGAGAGAGAAGGGGGGCGAAGGAGGAGGTGGCCGGATGAGAAGGCAAGGAGAGTACGGACGAGGGAAGGCAGGGTGGAAGAGAATTGATGCGGAGGAGCAGGAGGAGGGAGTGGGTGGTTTTATCATTCACCCCACCCTCTTACTTTTATGACCGTGGGGGCGTGTGGGCCCCCCCTTCTTCCCCTCAACACCCTCCTCTTCTCTTGCCTTTTCCCTCACAAGTCACAAGTCCGTTTTTGTCTTTCCCTCTCTCAAACGATGCGTTTCCGTCCCCTCTTTCTCCATACAGGAAGGGACACGTTACTGTTGTTAATTAAATGCCCCTTTTGGTCCAACTCATCTTCATCTTGGTCTTGGCTCTCCCATAAACCCCTCGAAAGAGGAAAATCAAACCAAACCACTTGTGAATGGACTTTTGACACCTAGAGCCGCTTGGGGATCCCTTGACGAAACTTCATGTCTAATAATAGTGAGTGAACAGGCGAGGGGGCACTATTATTTGAACACACCCTTCTTTTCTCATGTTTAACAGCTACAAGCTGACAGCGCCCACCCCGCTTGCTTATGGCAACCGGGAAATTGAATATATGCGATCAATGACGTGGTGCCAAGAGAAGTGAGATAGAAATGGTGTGTGTGGACTGTGGAGCAGAAATGAACGGTGAAGGATGCTTTTCTGGAAAACCATGGTTGGATTGAAGCGCAGTTGATTTGGTCCGGTTAGGGAGACCCAGGGGAGAGGATGACAAGGGAGCGCATTAAGGCGTTGACACGACTTGTTGCGGCCCTTCACCTCACTTTACTGCTCCTACAGTGCGCCATCTGGTGGACTAAGTTATGCTTATCAATGATCATGTCATAACTTCTCTTTTCTTTGCCACACAATATCCTAACTGTTTGCACTCCGCACCCAACCATGTGTTTCAACTTTAGACGGAGAAGGGCATATTCTTATCCTGTTAATTTCTGTTCACAATACATTATACGACCATCAATAACCACGCGGCTGACTGCGTGCCACGAGAGGGGCCCATTTCTAATATGATTAATGATAATTTAATTTGTAATGCATTTTCCCAATGGTTTTATAGATCAGTGATATAAATAAAAAAAATTTCTATGACACAAGGCCTTTTTTTAATCCCAAGCTTTTAGTATCTTTCCCTAACTGAAAAATTTTCTGTGCATTTTTTTTAAACACCTCCATAATTCTTGATCCACCCTATCATAATCGGTGTCTATAATTTGACATGTCAAGTTTTTTCACAACGGCAGCCTTAAAATTGATTATCATAATAACTAAAAGTCCCTTTAAGTAAATTTAACTGTACTAAACAGGAGAAACATGAATGTCAGGAGAGTATAGTCAAAGCCCATCAGGAAATTAGTGTGGAAAAGTGACTTTTTTTGGCAGAAAACAAGATAGTCAAGCTAATGGAACTTTGGTAACAGAATAGTCAAAGCCCACCTGGATTTGTATCCCACCCCATGGGCCAAATCAGATCCGAACTTGGGCTTCGACTATTCTGGCACGTGCAGCCCAACAAACCCGAACCCGTGAAGGCGAGAACCAAAGGACTATACCCGTCTCTAATACGTTTTTGTGCGAAGTGAAACCCTTTTGTCTTGGTTGTTCAATTGTAGTACTTTTCTTTGAGTGCAGTGACCAATACTAATTTAAAATTTTAAAATTCAACAGTCTTTTTTTAAATTTTTTTTTTAATTGTGCGTCTGAAGTCAAGAACATGATTTTAAGCTACCATATAATGCCGATTCATAGTATTATTATTAATTACTACGTTCGGTCCCAATTATGAGACCTCATTTGTAGTCTACAAACAATGTTTTATAAATATAATCAGAGGTATTATTAATTTGACTTATATCTGGATTCTATGGCTTTTTTTGGTGAATACGATATTGGTTTTGGTTTTGGTATTTCGTTACTGCACAAGGATGTGCAGTTTTGGTCCGAATATTAATTCTCTAATTTAGCATTTGCATGATTGAATACACCTAATTATAAGATTTCATTTGTAGGCTACAATGAGATCTCATAGAGATAGTAACATATAAAACATTTGGTTCGCGCTTAGCTGTCAACACAGGAAAATATTAAATATCGAGTGGGATTTTCGCGCAGTTTTCATGTTTACGCAAGAATATATGTAACGTTCGTCTAAATTAAACGTTCACAGGTGCATATCCGTACATATACGGACAACACTGCTTTTCGATCGTATGGTTGGAGCGTTTAGTGCCATTTAATTAAATCTAACTAATGATTAGTTCGGATATAAAGCTACTTTAAACATGATTGATATCTAGTTAGGAAGTTACTACAGGTGACAGAGACTGGTTAGCTGCAAAACATGCACAAATAAAATAACTCGTGATTATGTGAAGCGATTTCTGATAACTGAACACCAACCAACGGCTTTATCACCATAATTATCACGTAATTAGTTTCTTCTAACTCAAATCAACACTGTCCTTTTCTTGGTGTCTTAATTTTTCCAGCGATACGCAGACAATATAAACAGACCTCACGTATAGATTTCTAAACGCGAATATTACTAACAGTAATATATATACTTATAATTAACGTTCAATCACTCTATGTTATACTCCTCCGGTCCTTATTATAAGACCCAATTTGACTTTTTATTTGGTCCTAATTATAAAACCCAATCCATTTTCTCTCTTATATTTATGCATTTTTTTTCAAGATAATCCTTCTAATAATGATAGTTTTAGCCAATATACTTAATTAGCAATGATATTTTAGGAATAACAACACTTATTTATTATAAATAACCAACTTAACTTACTTCCTTAATCTCCTCAAATAAGTCAATTGGGTCTTATAATTAGGACCGGAGGAGTAATAAATAAATGATATCGACACAAAACAATACATTTTTTAAGATGGGCATGCGTCTTCTAGATGTAGGAATTTTTGCAGGATTCTGATAACACCAGAAGCCAATAACGCGCGCGCGCGCGCACCAACCACCCCCCCCCCCCGCCCCACACACACACACATTATCTATTCTTGTCCAAGACTACAAAACTTTATGTCCTATTTATTCGCTGGCCTGTGCACTTCTATTGTTATTTCTACCACCATCGCTGACATATCAAGAAGACAAGGAGTACAACTTGAAGACCCACTAGAAAGTGAAAAATTTTATATTTTGTAAAGGTGGAAGATCTGCTCCGCTAAAAATGAAAAGAATTAAATATGTGTGCTCGAGGAACACAGCACAGCGTTATTAGATCCAGATTAATTAAGTCCGGTCCGCAGCGAATAGGGGCTTGATTGATATAAGTTCAGGCTCTTCAATATTAATTAACAATGGTCAAATCAGCGCAGCTGTTTGAAGTATCTTTCTTCACGTGGAACCCAATTTTTGTGAGTATATATATTTGTTTCCTTTATGGTGAGACTTGATCACCATACCCACCGCCTACTGCTTTTTTAATCAATTATGCGTACTCAAGCAAACATTACATTATTTAAAAGGGTGTTTGAGAACCATGGTCTTGGAAGTGTTTTTATGATATACGAAGTAAGTATGTGGATGAGTTTGCATCGATTTGTGAAAAAATGCTTCTGAAAAGTGCTTACTGGTTTACCTAAACACCCCGTAAGTAACTTTATTTCAGCTGTGTTATGCATATATATTTGTCTTGTATAATTTTCTTTAACTTGAACGCGCCATTCCATTTAGTTTGTTTTCATATTACACATGCATCTATTTTGCACTAACTTGGATACTGTTAACGACTAAGTAGTCTAGTAAAATAAACTATTTCTTTTAAGTACGAGGTCTTAAGTTTAACTTTACCTGTAATTTCAAATTGTTACTATTTTTTCTAAATTTTTTGTAAAAAGAAAAGTTTGGACGTGGTTTATTGTTTCTTTCGGCGTGAAAAAACCATATATGGGGATGATACCTTTTACATTTAGAATAAAAGTTAAAAACAAAACCACAATAAGATGACATTATTATTGATTACCTAGATATCTAATAATGTTCTGTTTTTGGTTTGGTCTTTTTTTAAAATCTTTTTTATTCTGAATTTGTGGCTCCGCACATATTGGCCAAGTGACCTGGGAACGAGAATTATCTAAATGTTCCACCAGCTGGAAACCAAAGTAGGGCGTCGCTAACCAATATTGACTGGACAGATATTAATTAATATAACGGACGTGTGGTGGTACTGCTCTGTTTCCTTTGGAGGGCGAGAACGATGCATAGTACTCCAACCATATCACGCACTGTTTTGGACTAGATGTCGTACCCTGCACCAAACCAAAACACAAAGTCAAGCAATCATATGAATTATTGACACCTTTGTAGCTCTTGGGTTACTTTCCTGCCTCTGGGAAGTAGGCCCCCAGAATCTTCTCTCTTAATATGGTTCCGAAATTGACTTCATATCAAACAGTCTCTTTTACTTTTTTCGGTGTCGGAAAACGCCTCCTAAAATGAATGAATCCAGGTACTTTCGGAATGCAAAAGTAAGAGGCAAAGGCAATTTGTGTATTATAATCAATTAGAAGAAAGAGACACGCGGTTGAGGAAATTAAATTACCAGTATTATCAACCCTTTGCTTAGTGACGAAGCAGAAGCTTTTGAACGATTTACTCGTTCTTTGTGAACTTGCTGCTGCTAATGCACGAATCATTACAAGCAGCCCATATGCTCGAGAAAAAATTATTCAAATTGCAGGAGATCCCAATATCATATTTGATCACATATAGAGCACGACGAGTTTGTTAAGTGGGAAATGATTATGGTTTGAATTTTCAACTCTGTTTCCGGGAATGCTGTACTTGATACGCATTAAAGATGATGTATGATTCATACATGCTTCTAAGCAATAACCAAAGGACGACACTTTATCAGCAAGGAAATAATAAAGCTGCGACGCGACGTGCTTCTTATCATTTAGCAGTATATATAGGCTTCCTGCATATCACTCAGTGAACCCACCATTTCCTGTGAAAAAGGAAGAAATCAACAGCTCAAAAATGCCTTGCTTTTCCTGTTATAGGCTTGTGGTTACCATTTGGCTTCCTGTTGCCCTAATTTATTCATCAAATGCTCAGCTGACTTCAACCTTCTATTCTAACACATGCCCAAATGTATCTTCCATCGTGCGCAGTGTGATTCAGCAGGCTCTGCAATCTGATCTCCGTATAGGAGCAAGCCTCACTCGTCTTCACTTTCATGATTGTTTTGTCAATGTAAACACCATACATACATACATACGTATATATATATTCAAGAAGAAGAACAGGCAGCTTTTGATTATAGTCTAATGTGAAGACTTGTATATATATATTACTAATAATAGATCTTGTTGCTTATTTGTGTGCGTCCAGGGATGTGATGGGTCGGTGTTGTTAGACCAGGGTGGTAACATAACGCTGAGCGAGAAAAGTGCGGTTCCCAACAACAATTCAGCTCGGGGCTTTGACGTGGTTGATAGAATCAAAGCCTCCATTGAAAACTCATGCCCTGGGGTGGTGTCTTGTGCTGATATTCTTGCCCTCGCAGCCGAAGCATCTGTGTCTCTGGTAAACTATATCAGTTTATCTTCGTCGTCGTTCACGTTCTTGCATATATTTCCTATCTCCGACTGAAATATTGCTCATGTTTTCTGTATCCTTGTGATATTTGCAGACAGGTGGTCCTTCGTGGAACGTACTACTTGGGAGGAGAGACGGCCTGGTAGCAAATCAGAGTGGTGCCAACACCGCAATTCCCACCCCTTTTGACAGCCTCGCCAATATCACGGCAAAGTTTGCGGCAGTGGGCTTAAACACCAACGACGTCGTTGCGTTGTCTGGTAATACTGATTCACCATTTTTCATTGCATAAAAGAAGTACTTTTTATCTTGGTAGCTGGGATACACACACACACACGTTATTATATAGACACGGCTGAGAAAAAAATGGAACTGGTTTGAAGGTGCGCACACGTTTGGTCGAGCGCAGTGTCGATTTTTCAGCAACAGGCTATTCAACTTCAGTGGAACGGGAAGGCCTGATCCGACTCTGAACACCACCTACTTGGCCACGTTGCAGCAGAATTGTCCTCAGAATGGCAGCGGAACAACTCTGAACAATCTCGACCCTTCTTCTCCTAACACTTTTGATAACAACTACTTCGCTAATCTTCTTACCAATCGGGGCCTTCTTCAATCCGACCAGGAGCTCTTCTCCACAAACGGTTCTTCCACTATCTCCATCGTTAACAACTTTGCGGGCAACCAGACTGCTTTCTTCGTCGCCTTTGCTCAGTCCATGATCAATATGGGTAACATTAGCCCCTTAACGGGAACTCAGGGAGAAATCAGATCCGATTGCAAGAAAGTCAACGGAAGTTGACGCATCAACTTCCAATTATTTGGGTACTCATTCATGCCTTCTTCCTGCACTGTTATTTACGTACGGTTGTATTTGATGACGTTTATATCTGCCTTCTACGTCGTATTTTGGGACTTGCTTCCTAAGTTATTATGCAGAGTTCTTGAATGTATGAATTCCTGAATAAGATTTTGTTCTGATAACTGGAAGATGCAGATCCTTCTGGCTTGTCTTGTCTGCCAAAAATGGTTGTCTGACAGATTTCCTGATTCCATCTGAATCTGATGCTTATCTTCTACATAACGTGAAGCCAGGTTGTATGCTTGCGCAGTATCAGTCAACCTTGCATCCGCAATTTTAATCCCTCAATTTGTTTTTGTCTCAATTTTAATTTTTAACCATTGGAAAGATGGAATGGGGACGAATTGTGATGGTTGTACGAATTGAGAGGATCATTTTTTACTTATTTATATTTATCTCAACGAAGATTTCAAATTATGTAATTGAGGTCCGAAAAGAAATGCAAATAATCCTCCCAGTTTTTATTAACATAAATTTTTTTCTGACATTATTTGTGTCATTACCATACGATGCTTTGGCCCACTATATAATTTACGTAAAAAAAAATTAAATATTAAATATGAGTATTAGACAAGTCTAAAAGTCTTGTCCTCCAAGAGTTAAGACGTGGGTATTAGAATCACTATACGCTTAGATCGACTGATAAGGGAGTCGTTCTAGCTTAATAAAAAAGTCTCAAATTCAAGTCCTGAATATGCAGTAGCAACAATATATAACTTGATGGAAACGAGTTGCCCTCTACAGTGAGCCTCATTCGGTGGGGAAAAAAAGGGTTTGGGCACTAGAGCATGGGACATCTCCTAGCCCTGCCCTTTATTGCGTTATTTTACTCTATCATCTTTTAAATTTGTTTCATTTATATTTTTTTACTGCAAGGAACCTACTAAATTATTATCTGTTATAGGAAGAAGCAGGAAGAAATAAATTATTATCCGTTATTCTTTTGGGAGGTGCGGGGGAACATTTTCATTTCGTAGCCTGATGCCAACTCGTGGATTTGACGGCACGGAGAATTTTTGTTTGATATAAACTCTTTTTTCATATGATTAAAGATTATAACTAGTGTGCTTGGCATGCATCCCTAAAAAAATCAATTTTAGATTTTCAGATAAAACTCTTTTTTTATTTGATTTTAGATTTTGAATAGAACTCTTCTCACATGTACAAAAAAATATTTAAAATAAGTTAAATCAAATATTATGCTTGAATTTTTTAAAAAAATTACATATCAACCACTCAACTATCTTTTACAGATATTCTCTGTATAGAAATCAACAGGGGATAGGAACATAAAAGTAATTAATACGAGAATACCTCATCATGATTGACGAACCTCAAGGCAGCAAATTTAATAAAACCAAAATAACAAGGGACAGTAAAGGGGGCAGGGTTTGGGTTTGAATACCTCGTATCCCCAAAACACTGTTCAGTCCCATGGTCCGTCGTCTGTCCTATCACATTGGAGACGTACCTGCCCACAAAAGCTTCATCGTACATCCACATCACTTACTCCATACTTCGCATTCACATTCTCCGTTCATTGGGACTTGAAATTTTCAGCCGGACGACCCTTAATAAAGCAAGCTCCTCGGTTCTTACTTCTTACTCTGCTTTCTGCCCTTTTCATCGCACCCATCTCTCTCTTAAACGCAGCCTATAGTTTTAATGCCTGTTCCTTCAATGATTTTTGACGTTAGCTGGGTTCTTTGAAGTGCCTCAAATGCTTTCCTTTTTGTTCATCTTATTCTGAAAACCAAGCTGCCTCCATGTACTCTTTTGTTGCATCAACGGCAATCATATTGAGCTCTTATTCCTTTTTAAAAAAAAAAAATTGAAGCAGATACAGCAGTTTTATTTTCTTAAATAAATTAAACAATTGCATTTTGCAAATCAATTTTATCAACAAATGTGAATCAAATAGTAATTTTTTATGTAACAAACAGCATCAGACATTTAAAAACAATAAATCATATTTTAAAAGTGCAAAATATCTTATACAGCTGAATATTTACTGGATGTGAAAAAGAGCAAGATTTGTACTACTTCCTCTTGTTTTTGTTATAAGGTTCAAATAACTAATTCATAAATAATAAATAATTAATTAACATTAGTTTAAAATAATAAATAGGTTATAAATATATTTTTGGTTTCAAATATGCCTTTATAATAAGTGAAAAAAGATGAAAAAGAATGTGTAGGAAAAATATAAAAATAAAGAAATAATTAAAAGTAATATTAAAAAATATATTAAATGTTAAGAAAATTAAAATTAAAATTTATAAAATAAATCACACTCTTTATTAAATTTAAAAATTATAAATAAGATTAGAGGGAGTAATATTTACGGAGGCGGGCGGGGGAAAAAGTTCTGCAAGTAGCCAAATAGCTTGCTAATTGGCAAACTAGTTGGTCCAAAGTCCGAACTTGTATGATTATTATGAAAGGCCCTGATTCCGCAATGTATAGTAAAGTTGAGTCACTCCGAGTTACTACGTGCCCCTGATTCTGTTTTAACCCGAGCCACTCGTCACGACCGTGGACGCACCCTTCATCATGGCCGTTCGTGTCAATTTTTTGGGTAGGATCATAATCGCTCCCTCGTTACCTTCCCTCTCCTCTCCTCCCCTCCTCCCAGCCCCCTATACCCTGCGTGGTGGTGACTTCTCTTTCATTCCAAACACCCTACCTTCTAAACCCTCCTCCTTGTTCTCGCTTCCTTCGTTAGATCGCTGAGCCAAGGAGACCCAGAATGCTCGGCTCTACTCGGACCTAGCTCGGCCTAGGTCTCCCCCTCCTCCCCTTCGTCACCATTGGAGTAGGTCTGAGCTGATCGTCAACCTTCCCGGGTCACAGCCCAGGTTTTATCTCTCCCTCGCACCTTTTGTACTCATCCTTTTTTCTCTTCCCAACAATAAAAATTCCCGTCTTTCCTCTTTTTTCTATTCATCTGTTATCCCTAAACCGGTTTTCGCGAAACCCATTTTGGTGACTCTTCCACGTTGCTTTATTCCCTTCCGGAGATTTCCTCCGATGGCCTTTCAACACGAGGTTCTCGTAATTGAGTTGAATTCGAGCAATTGGGCATGGGGTTTCATTTCGATTGCGGTCAACCTTGGGTATTGGATCTGAGTTCGTTCGTGTTTGTGCGGGAGTTAGGGTTTTTGACCAAAGTTGTTGCAAATTTGGGCTATTCTAATTCCTGATTGTTGAATTCTGTCACCAATTGAGGGTTTATCGAACCTTTTCTTTTTTCCCCAATTTGTAATTTGTAATAAAGTTGAGGTTCCGTAATTTAATTCTCTTTTCTTAAAATTTTCTCTGGTGGTTTCATTTCGTTATCTTCCTGACGCTGCATCGTCAGAATTCGTAATAAAGTAAGCCTTTTAAATCTTGGTCATTGAAATTGTAATGGGGGAAGAGACATCGGACGCGATGAACCTTGATTTGAATCTGGGTCCTGATCCAGAGCCAACCAACGAATCCGTCGGCTTAGAGGATTGGATTGAAGAGCCTAGGGTTAGCGAAGCATTTAGACATAGGACTCGACAGAGGTGGAGATGGCGGCATCTTCACATTAATCCTCCTGAACCTCATCGTAGGTTTGTTATGTTGCCTGAAGCCCATGATATCTCAATGCGATTGAATCATTTGCTGGCCAACCCTGGTAATGGAAGTGCGTTACAGGCTGGAGAAGGTAGCGTGGCAGCTGAAGAAAGAGCAGAGGTGGCACCAAAAGCATGCGAAACAAACAATGGTGTTATGGATGATGAAGCATCAGATAAGAAGGATGCTGTTGAAAAGGGTAGTGGCAATGATGGGAGTTTTTTTGATTGTAATATCTGTTTGGACCTGGCTAGAGATCCCGTTGTGACTTGCTGTGGTCATTTGTTTTGTTGGCCATGTCTCTATCGGTGGCTACATGTCCATTCAGATGCTAAGGAATGTCCAGTTTGCAAGGGAGAGGTAACATTTAAAAATGTTACACCAATATATGGTCGGGGAAACAATGTCCGTGAACTTGAGGAAGATCCCACTCTTAAAGTCCCTGTTAGACCCCATGCTAGGCGCGTTGAAAGTCTGAGGCAAACAATTCATCGAAATACATTTACATTGCCAGTGGAAGAGATGATCCGGCGTCTTGGAAGTAGATTTGATCTCTCTCGTGATGTAGGCCAGCCACCTGAGCCTGACGATGCCCGGGAGGCAGCTGACAGAACCAGCACCTTGTTAAATAGATTTTTGACCTCTCGGGCATTACGGAGAGAGCATATTCATGGGGCACCTGCAGATGATGCAGTAGACTTAACTCAAAACAACATTGGTGGCCATGAGGTAGGGGATAACGGCAGGGTCGAGTCCCTTTTACTTCGAAGAACACAGTCACATAGAACAACACTTTCTTCTCTTTCATCAGCTCTGAGTTCTGCTGAGAGATTTGTTGAGGCATATATCCGTCGCCATTCTAGAAGTAGAAACCAAGAGCAGCCTCCACCGGTGGATGATAGAGATTCCTTTTCAAGTGTTGCTGCAGTTATACACTCAGAGAGTCAAGTAGACACTGCTGTAGAAATTGATTCCATGGTATCCTTGTCAACATCCTCTTCCAGGAGGAGAAATGATGCGTCTCGGATTTCTGATGTGGATAGTGGAGATTCTCGAGCTCCCAGGCGTAGACGTTTGAACTGATAAAAATCTTTTTGATCGTTATTATCTTTCCTGTAGTGCACAATTTTATAATATTCCAACAGCTCTGTAAGTGCTACTTGCCTTTATATGGCTTTATATTAATTAAGTATTCACCTTTTACTTCCACCCTTGATAGTTGTAAGATGGTTTTAGAAGCTTCAGAATTGTCACTCATATCTGTTTAAGGATAGAGCTTTTGGGAGTCAATCATCTTCGGTTTGCCCCGCGAAGTAAGCTATGCAATTAAATGGCCATGGTACTCTTATATCCATATATAAATATTAGGTTGATTGGTTGATTATAGGGTACTGTTATATTTATAAGCATTTATGTTTATTCATGTTTAATTTACCCGTTGCAAATTTTGCACACAAATAGTTAATAACACAGGGTTCTGGCCAAAAAAATAATAATGATAACACAGGGCATGCCTATGTGCTCGGTGGTATGTTTTTGGCAAAGATTCCATCTGTTGAGTCATGAGCGTTGTAAGTTCGTGTAAGGAGGGAAGGCGGTCTTATAATTATTTTGTGTCATTACTATTGAGGCTATGTAATTCTAACCTTGTTTTTATATGTCCCAGCAAGCATCCTAATTGTTCTCAGTACTCAAGCATTTGCTTGGCTTCACTATTCAAAATAGAATTAATTAGGATAGAAAGTTCTCTTGAAGAATTTCCCTGGGGTAACCACAACTCGTTTCAAATAATTTGATCCCTATGACTGATAGTATCGGAAGGATCTCTTCTTGAAACTATAATCTGAATGTTTATTTATATTAAGCAGATATTGGATCATTAGGCTCAAGTGTTTTTTTTTTTTAATTACCTGCATATTTGACAGTCCCGTTTATCCTTGATGTCCAACAAAGGATCTGATGATCTTGCTCGTACCAACGAATGAGTTCTTGGTCTTCAATTTCGTTGTCTCAAGCTTGATAAGAATCTATCTTCAATTTCATTTTCGTAAGCCTGATCGGAATCTAAAGTATCTAAAAAACCCTGCGGTTTGCATAAATGTGTTTCTTTGAGCTGATGTGGTACCCTTCTGCCAAAACTTCTGTAAGATGACGAATGACCAGTCAAAGCCATGGCGGGGCACGTTTTCTGGTGAACGTTTTTTTTTTTGGGGGGAGGGATTGGAACAGGAAAAAATAAAGGGGAAAAGAGAATAGAAAAAAGAATGGGAAAAGGCGATAAAAATAGATCTTGTGTGTGACAAAAATGCAAATGCTTGTTGAAGTTGTTTAGCAGTGCGTGTATAAATTAATAGAAGAATGAAATTTTTAAATTTCACAAGATAAAAATAACTTTCTCACTCTCTCTTGATTCCTCTTATTCGTTGTGGCAAGCTCTCTCAATTCTTCTTCTTCTTGCCTATGGTGAGGGTAATATGAACAAACGAGCAGGCCAAGATCCAACTCCACTGACCACGGTGAGCATGGTTAAAAGTGGTTTATCGTCCATATTTGCAAAGGTTGAATTTAATAACATGACATTCTGGCGTTTCTTGATCTGATCGTCGGATAGACTTCAGGATGTGAATGCATTTACCCGTACGGCCTTTCTGTGTTTCACTCGGAATGGAACTCTTGCGAAGTGTTACGTCACTTGAAGAGCACGAGCCATTGGGTCATCGGCCGTCCTCTGTTCAAGTGCTGTATTAGCCAGGGGTTCAATCAACTTGGTTAAATTAACGAGTGATGATCAAATAATGCACTGTGATAATTATTTGAAAAAAAGGGCTATTGATTCACTGTAGTGGTAGGCAAATAAATAAACAAAAATTTGATATTATGAAAGAGTGCAAGTAACAAAAGAAGACAATTTTTCTGGCCAAAATTAAATGGGATAGTGGTTGAAAAATAATATTATAATATATAATTATATATTATTTTGGGCAGGACCAAATGGGCAAGGGAGTATATCTTACCTGCTGGTCGGCCCGAAAATATCTATTTTTGTTCGAGCCTCTTGTTATTAAACTAGATTAGGCTTTTTTTTTTTTTTTTTTACAGACTTGGACAGGTATAGCAGGTATCTAGCTCTCATGAACACCCCTGGGTTAAATGATGCGTTTTATGGTAAACTGTCAACAGGAATGCAAATCTTTAAAAAATGAGTAAACCTGAGGCTGAGCAAATACGAGTTTTGACGAGCCTTAGAGGGTATTTGTGTATCATCCACCCAAACCATGGTTTGGGAAAAATTTGTCCAAACACTCATAAAAAATCAATAACCATGGTTTTGGGTCAAAACCATAGTTTTGTGAGAAGCATTTTGCATCTGCTTCTAGAAAAAAAATGGGAGAGTGTCGGCTGGTTTCAGGGAGAAGGATTTTGACCAGACATATATACCCTTCGCTCCTTCACTGTTGAGAGGTAGTATATTGTCTTCGGTCCTTCACTGTTCAAAGATAGTATTTGGTCTTCGGTCCTTCACTGTTCAAAGATAGCATTTGGTCTTCGGTCCTTCACTGTTCGAGGGAGCATATTGTTTTTTTTTTTTTTTTGGACCAAACAAGAGGTAGTACGTTGTTATTTATTGTTTTTTCAGCTTTTTTTTACCAGAAAATATTTAAAGCAAATTAATATTTTTCGAAAAAAATAATCATTTTTTATAAACATATTTAATCTTATAATTTATAAATATATATACATATTAATTATTTATTAATTATATTATCTTATATATTATTAATTATGTTAGTAAAAATTTTATTCCTTCAAATTAAAATATTATTAATTTGCACATGTAAAAAATGCTTCTGGTAACAACTATCCAAACACTCTCGCTTCTCAGAATCACTTTTTTACAAAATCTATTCTTCTCATAATCTATTTTCCAGAAACTATTCTCCAAACCATGGTTTGGTTTTATCTAAACACCCCCTTGGTCATAATTAATCAAGGGGGGCTTTTCAAATGGGCTGCTTCTGTTCTATGTATGTTCTGCTAACCACATTGAAATATTAGGGAGCGACTTAATTAATGGCATCATTCATCCTTATGGACCATTCGGCCGGGTCAATCAGCGTACAAGGGTGAGTGAGACTTGGAGGTATGAACAGACTGCGACATGGCAGCTTATTCATCCAAGGCCGCGGTAATGAACGTTAACATTCACCGAGAACAATGTCCAGTCCTGTAAGCCCAATACTTATCCTCCTCAAAGTAACAGGCCCAAGTTGCTCACAGCACACTAGACTCGCATTCTACAGATTGGATTCGTTATCCCTGCGTTTTGTCGCCTAGGGTTGTGTCGGCGAACTATATAGGGAAAGAAATCACAAGGGCCCGGTGCGGCACTATCGTTCCAATCAATATTTCCTAAAACTTCTCCAACATTAACCAGTCATTATTCGCCCATGTCTGTTCTTTTTCACATCAAGCAGTACTCACGCACTGTCTGCTGATGGAATCCACAGAGGCAAAGGCAACACTTTCGGAAGCACGAACTTGAATAATTTTCATCGAATCCAATTTTAAGCCGCCCAAACATGCATTTTCATTTCATTGCCCATTTTCAGTACTCATACCTTTGGTGAGCACCATAAACTCATCAGATTTGAATCATTCATATCTTATTTAAAAAGTGTAGATTTGATTTTTTATTGTTATTTATTTAAAATAAATATTTTAATATGTATAAAATCTAAAATAGTGATGATCTTTTAACTATCATTTTTTTTTAAAAAAATTTCTATTTAAAAATAATTAATTAAAAATTTTAAACCTAAACTGTTCAAATCAGAAATAGACAGTTCAGATCTGATGAGTTTAGAGTGCTAAAACCGGATATTATTTCTTTTTGTAACGGCTGATGTTAATTATGACATGTATCCAGCACAAATGCAAGCCCTCAATACACTCCATTAACTTATGGCAACAGTTTTCAGCCTTTACTGCTCATCACCACACACCAGCTGATGCATTTTCCGCAATTTTCAAGCATGTTTCTTCTTGAGCGATCAAACTTGTTTCGTTTTCCTGGCATACTTGTAAACATAATTAATTTAATACCCTTTATGCAAAGGACAGACATTCCTATATCATTATGTACGCACGTATATCATTCATTACACCAAAATGGAGGGACTCTGCAGGCGCAATGGTTTGACGCACCAATGACAATATATTCACATGATGAGTGAACCTCGTTCGCAGAGACAGATGCTTGGACTGAAACGGCATACCAAGTTTCTCGATCGTGTAAAGATGCCGCTCCCTACTAAAGAAGCGGTCTCTCTTTACTCTGTGGGGTTCCAATTAGAGAGAGGCACTCATAGTTATAGCTCCAAAAGGACTCGTCCCCTCCCAGTCAGGAGCCTGAAAGTCTAATTCAAAGCAGCATGGCCCAGTTGCATGGGTATGGAACTCCACCTAAAGCCCAAGTTGAGGCTCAAAATCGACGCCGTGCGTCATGGATTAATTAGCAAGACAAGACTGTTACTCCAGTGAAACATCCTCATGGTTGCTGATGAGGTAGGTAAAGTCTGAAGGTTGTAATCGTGCCCATCGAGAAACTGTGTCGGTGATTTATTCTTTATCATTGCAGGCATGTTGAGGTATGGGAATTGCTCTGAGAGAAGGAGCAGGGAAGAAAAAAGGCATGATTGGAGTTGGACGCGCACACACAGAAGCCAGTCATTTGGTGCATGGCATTTCATCTTCCGTCGTGTGTGGTCACTGGTCAACACTCAACACAATCCATACGCATCGCCGTTGCCAAACATCATGTCCTCTTTCTTCGTGCCCGAATTCTCTGTGTAGTATATACATATTGAAAAGCAAGATTCTAATATTATTCCTTTGATTTATTATGTCATGGTTATCTTTTCTGACAATCTTTAATTATTGTAGTCATTGTCGTTATGATTGTGGTGGTGTGCTTGTGCCCACTGCAAATTCAGGGATGCATGCCCGCGATTCCCTGCCCGCGATTCAGAAAGGGAGACTTTGCTCATTTAATTTGATCATCACTTCATCTTGATTCAGGATATCGACATTTGAGAGCGCTTCTAGTCAATTCACGTTTGAGGAAAACAACTTTCTCTGGTCAAAATAAACTTTAGACATTCTCTTTCGTCACTCGCTCCTTCCCCGAAAATCATGGTTGAGATTACTTTGAGATTGAAAGAAACATCATGACAGCGTTTCAATCTTGCTGAGAATCTCTGAGCGGATCCTATTATCTGAACATTGACGAAATGGATTGATCAGTCTCATAGCTCCCCAAATCATGAATTCCCATAATCCGTTAATACTATAGTATCCCCGTAAGTTACCGGGAAACAAGTTCATGTAACCCCGTAACCCCCATAATTAGTGGCTGTAACTCCAAAAGCTCCTCCACCTAGTGTTAATTCCATGCCTGCCCTAAACTAAGCATAAATAGGCCTCTTCTCATTGCGTCGAGGCATATTACCAAGCATGAATAAGAAACTCTATCAATCTCTCTCTCTCTCTCATATACTGAGAGTCTTCTCTCTTTTAGCGCTTCTGAGCCAATTGAACACGGGAAAGAATTTGGATGATGAGGCGGGCGAAGTCTGGTATTTGGTTGGGACAGAAAAAAATTAAGGAAATGAATATGAACCCGGCCGGTCGCCGCTATTGCTTATGAGGCAGCCATGATAGTTGGCTACCGACAATGAGGTCCATCATTATCTTTGGCATAAGGAAACGCAACTGTTTGTTTTCTCTGTATGGAATAATTTGACGAGTAATTGCTCATATCAGAAAACTTTTAATTGGGTGCACACGTACCTTTAATTTACGTTGGATGTGATAACACTAATGTGTTATTATCTAGAAGAACGGATTAAGTTTTGGCCACACACAAAAAAAAAAAGTTTTGAAAACGAGTGATTTGAGAGAAGCCAATAGAACAGGAAAAGACATCGTAAGCGCAGAATAATGATGATGTTGAATAGTGAGTGAAGGGCAAATAAAGATGTTTCGGGGTACGTTGTCCCACCCTTTGCCGGCATCACACAGCACCCCCGACGAAGAAATTGAAGATTATGATGGTGATGAATATCATTATTAATTATTCATGACAAATACTGTAAAGTAGTAATTAGAGAGAAAGAGAAAGACAGAGAAAGCAAGAGAAATGTGTGATAATGATGTGCGAGAAGGAAGGCAAAAAGAGCATGGTTCGTGGATGATTGCGTGCCATAGACGTGCTTTATTTATATACCCTGTATATGCATGCTGGCTTCATGGTCAAGTGGCAGAGCACACGTACAGATTAAACAATTATATATGCTGGATATCAATCAATCAGTGCAAAATATATTACGCTCACCATGATGTGTTTATAGTACTCCATATATGCAGCAATCATCATGCTGTGAGAAGAAGCATGCGGTCTTGATTCATACTCAGGGGCCCCGCACTGTGTGCGTACGTAGGTATATATACATATGTATGTATGTATACATACAAATAGGGTTGTGAGGGAGCGGCGCCTGAACAGAGAGCCCCACCCGTGAAGCTTTGAAACATTCATCCATCACTGACTGCTGCTGACAATTAATGATCGTTAATGGGTGCATTAAAAGGTGCCTAGTCTTGTTTGGGCATCTCCATGACTCTATCGTACACACATATAAGAATAATAAATGTCAAATAATTAAACCATTTCAGAGGAGAAGAATTATTGGAGATAAGGAAGGGACATGTATCTCAGCTACGTCCTGTGTGGGTTGATTCGTTGCTAGCAGCTATTCCTGGAAATCACAACCCAGAACTCAGAATATAGCTTAAATCATCTGAGACCGATTGCCAGAAAGTGGCAACGGAGCCGAAGCCCCGTTACCAACCCACGTGCTTTCACGCTGGCTACACTTCAAATTAACAAACATGCTTCGATTATTATTCCTTGATCCTTGTCATGTGTGAACTGCAATGCGCACTTTAAAACCTCTCATTGCCAATACTACATTCCTGAGTTAATTTAATCCGTAAATGACACAGCTGATTTGTAAATAAAAAACTGAACTTGCAATATTAAATGTCTTACACTTATTAATGTTAAATAAAATTTCAAAATTTTATCATTTTAATTTTTTCTTTGAAATGCATGAATAATATTTTTTAATATATTAATACTAAATGTGGGATAAATAATTATCATGCGTGATGATAGAGCGATGCGGCCATTCTTTAAAACTTGATTAGTGACGCCGTAAAATGATTTGGTTACTGGTTTCCTCAACCTTACCCCTCCCCTTTTTTTTTCAAGAAAAAGACAAAGTGATAAATATTAAATGATAAGGGTCTTACAAGGAGCAAGTTAAAATGGGAAGGAAAACAAGAAGACGTGAGACCGGAAACAGAATTGCAGGCAGGGCAAATGGGAACAGAGAGACCTATTTTTAGTTCCCCATAGAGAGTACTAGGGATTTGTTTATTTTATTAATTTCTTAAGGGATGAAATCAAATCCCAAATGTATCCGAAAATACGAAGCTTTAATGGTTGTTGAAGCCTATACTTGAGTTTCGTGCCCCCATCCGTCACGTCAGGCCTT